>NC_048424.1:20503145-20645533 GCF_013103735.1 Etheostoma cragini
CCCCCCCCCCCCCCCCCCCCCTCTCTGTGAGGGTTTTCATATCACATCATTGTGCGAAACCTTTTGTTCAGGCTGGAGACAAAACGTGGGGTGTTGGAACTTTACCACTAACATAAAAAGAGCTAGTTTAGCAACATCCAGTCTGCCTTTGGCTGTGTGGAACACCACATGGGTGGGCCCCTCATCCCGGTCCCTAAGGTTAAATTAAAAAGCCACTAGAGTGCGCCAAAGTACATGGTTATTGTTTCTCCTGGAGCAGGAGGGGGGATTGCTCAATTACATTCAGATCAAATTAAGATCAAATTTGTGGTTTTATGGTGGGCATGGCTTGAGCTCAAAGATGGTCTTCCACTGAGACATTAAGGTGGCCCGTCGTCATTGGTTAAGATCAGATGACATCACATTAGAAAGGTTCAGGGAGGTCAGCGCTTCACGCTGATTTGACAGGAGAGTTCCCTGCCCTTCCCTGTGTTTTTATCGAGGGACTAGATGAGAAATCAAGATGCATGAATTCCAGCACACACACACACACACACACACAGAGTCCTGTTAGTGGAGACGGAAACATAGGCAGAGATATACAGCTCTGTGAGTGGTATGGGACCCTTGAGGATCACTTCCCGCTTGAGCTGCTCCTCTGAAATCTTTGTAGAGGTCAAGTAAACAGTTTGCATGGGCTGTCAGCAGTGAGTTTGTGTGTGTGGGTGTGTGTGTGTGTTTGTGTGTGTGCGCTCACTCATCTGATTGGAGTGGGTTTGTATCCTCATAAACTTCTGTTTGCATGGCTCTTTGTTGAGTGCATAAGGAAGAGAGGGCTGTCTGCTGCTGCTGCTGTAAGACTACTTACAACCTGGTATAAAAATCAAGCGCACATCATCACTGGCATCCTTCTTTAACCACCAAATTCAACAGGGACAAAAACTCAAAAGCAAGCCCTCTTAAATGAGTCTGCCTGGGCTTTGCTGTCCATCCCGTGCATGTAGGACATTATGCTAATTTCTCTGGGTGTCTGGGTCCCGTTGCTCCTCCGGAGTTCATCATTAGAATTGCTAGACATGGCTGAAAACACTGCGAATGTGAACCTGAAACCAGCTGGAGCTTTTTTCCATGCAATCTATATTCAGGGAAATCCCTAGAATGCTCCCAAATATGAACCTTAAAAAAACACATGGGATGGTGCAGCTCACCTTCTCCTCTCTCTCTCTCCCTCTCTCTCTCTCTATTTCAGCATGTGTACGTGCGTGTGTGAGCACACTTAGATTGGCTCTATTATGTCTTGGAATAATGTAAAACAGCTTCCCTGGGTTCTCCCTGTCTCTGTTCTTGTCTCCGTCTCTCTGGTTTCCCAGTGTACCTTTGAAATGAAGCCATGGCAGTGGCGGTAGTAGTAGTCTGGCTGAGCGTGCCGGAGCCTCAGCCCGCCTTAGTCCCCGTCCAAAGACAATGTTGGTGCAGACGGAGTGGCAGACCAGCGATGACACCGCTAAATGGGCTTCCTCCGTCACAACACGATTGGAGATTGGAGAAAAATGAAACAAGTTGCCCATATTCAACTGGGAATCAGCAGACTGGGAAATCTAATCCAAATATCCAGAAAATATTGTTGAATCACAAGCATCAACTTTTGAAATTAAAGGTCCTGTGCAAAAATGTTCAATTACCAAATGGTCCAAATATCCTACAAGCATGTCATAGTCTCACTCATTCAAAAAAAAGTCTATGACTGTATATGTATTGTAAGTAAATTCTAGGTTTTTGTACATTGGAGGCTTCAAGTTTCCACATCACGGTAAGTTGCATATTCAAACCACAATTGGATAGTTGTGATGTCACAAAGTCCTGCGTATATGTGCACATCTTAAATAGTTTTAAGTAAGCCTTAAATGTTCCCCCTCCAAGCAGATGAACTTGCAAACAGCCTTCTAGCGTCAAACTCCTTCGTAAAAGTTACAAAAAGCATTTTTGAGCAGACAGGGATTTAAAACTCGGCTGACATAAAATATCAACAACCAGACTATTTGGTAGATATCTCTATACACATGCATCGTGTCTTTTTTTTTAAGCACAGCTGTTATTTCAGTGGAAAGAGGTGATTAAGAGAGAAAATTAAGTTACAAAATTCCTATTTTATTCTTAAAATAAACAAAATGTACAATCACAATGCCAATTTCACTCACTGTTGTCAGGTCTGTTTGTCCCTTTAAAAAAAAAAAAAAACTCACTTGATGATGATATGAAACATACCAGCAAAATCTAGAGTCTCCATTAGTTTCCTGACAAGTGTTCATGAGAGAAGAAGCATAACAATAGACATAACAAATCAACTTTACATAAGAACAGAGTATGGTACGGTTCCTGGATATCATACATGATCATTACATGAAACAAGGTTTTTGGTGACAGTTTGTACGCAAAACGAAACCAAAAGGAAAGAAATAAGGACAAACCTCTTGTTTTCTGAAGAAAAAAAAAGAGGACAAAATGGGATGTCAGTGCTGCATTGATGTGTAAACACTTTTTAAAAGACCATTTCCTGTTCAAAGTCTGGAAAGAAAGAAGCAGATTAAATAAATCCCAACAGATGTGCATAGTTACTATGGAGACATTGAATACATATGTAATTGGAAAAAAGCTATAAATCACGACAATCTAAAAGGTTTTTATTCGCTTTCTTGTGTTACACTGTAACAGCAAAAAGACTTTGTTGGGCTGAAGCAGTTGGGGAAATGTACTGTGACATGTTCGATTCCGTTAAGTGAGTTCAGAACATCCTCGGCAGAGACGGGAAAAGAGGCACTGCGTGCAAACCTCCAATGAAAGCTTGAAGTCTGATCCTTGGACAGGGCCGTGTTTTTCTCAGCTTTTTCAAATTGGGTTATTATATTACCTACAAGTACCCAATATCACATTGTATGAAAGCAAAGAAAAATGCTTTTTTTCCTAACAAATACCAACTGCCTTGTGAGATCTGATTCAACTTGAATGTAAATGGCTTGTTTGGCCAAGTGTTATCCATTCTGAGTGTGTGTGTGTATGTGTGTGTGAGCGTGTGAATCCGGTGGCGTTGTATCTGCACTCAGGACCAAAACCACGAGCCCTGCTGGCAGCCTGCCGTAAGTGCTGCTAGAAATAAAACAAGAAATAAGTGCTTTATGAAACAAACATACACAAGTCTCCCATATTTTTGGGTTACCAGTTTGCTGCCAGCAGCTGCATCCAATCACCTCGGTTTTTGCACTTTTTCCTTTAACTGGAACACTTTTCTTTATCATATTTCACATGGTAATTTCAAATTGGAAAATATCAGACCTCCCCTCATGCCACAAGATTTGTGACACCGGTAAGGAAGGGCCAGGCGAACAAAAGCAGAAAAATAGAGGAAAATAAATAAAAAGTCTGAAGGAATGTCACAGTCTCTTTTGTCTCTAACTGTGATATTTCCTTTTCAGTCTCAGAGACTGAAAGAGAAAAAAAAACAAAGAAACCAAAAAAGGTACCCGTGTGTGTCACACACTAAGACAAACTTTTTCAAAGCCACACATGATGTGAACGTTAGAACAGACTTGGCATGTTTTCCCTATAATGTTGACAGAGGATTCAGCCGGACTAGATATGAAAAGATTGCAGATTTGACCAAATCTGTGGGATTTGAGATCCTCCACAGATTATTCCAGTCCTGAGGAGTTCACGTACCGTAAAAAGCCGGACCTGCTGGGCGTGGCAGCCCCGGAATCATCATGTCAGTTTGAATAGAAATGTACCACTCTTATGTATCTGGGCGCATGTCAGACTACACAAACTTAAGAATTTCAACATTTAATTATTTTTCCCTATTGAAGCTCTCTTTCATGGTATGTTGCCAAGAGGCACAATACGAGTTATTGCTCAATAAATACCAAAGGTTTAATCCCGAGCCAAATGGGTGTCAACGCCTAGCGACGATGTCGGGCTCTCAACGTGCGGAGCAGTTAAACTGAAAGTTACACCAGAAGAAACATGTTGCAAAACCTTTTGGAAATTACATTTCATATTCAAAACGATTTAAGTCTTTGGGCACTACCAAAAAAAAAAAAAAATTAAACCTCTCACTCTCTTAAATTACCTATAAAAAACAATTTAACTTAGTCATATAGATGCATCAAAAATATTCAGATTACACTTCTTTGACTCAAGTTTCAAATACAATACATAATTTATGGCTTTATAAGTTAAAACTGAGAAAACGCCTCAATCTACATCAACGTTTCACCCACAATATACAAGTTAAATTAATTGTTTTAAAGCAAATTTAATGTCCATACCACTTAAGGTAACATATGTGTTACGCTCATCACTTGCTACTCAGTGCCTAACTTGCATCTTGATATTGTCGTAGTACAAAAACATGCTCTGCAAAAAGCCTTATTGAAATACAAACACTATACAAAAGAGGCAGTCTTTTACAAATATTGTTGAAGCATCCCTTTGCTTCTGGATTATAATAAAAATGAAATAATGTCTGATCCACTTGGGCCGAGTGAACTAAAATTGTCTTTTCTCATGATTGCTGCGAGAATGACTCCCTTTGTGGTGCTTTGGTCAAAACACATTCCAGGAAGACAAGTCCATACAAGTCTGGTCTTATTTTTTTTTTTATCTCAACCTTAATTTCCAAGCAAAAGGTAGAGATAGCTGATGAGAGCTCAAAATTCCCCTTTTCAATGAAAAAAAGAAGGTTTTGTGCTTTCAAACCATGACATCAGTTGACTTCTAATCACCGCCCCCTCGGTGTTCTTCAGTACGGCCTCCAGACCGCTTCATCCATGCGGCCTCCAGAGTTGAGAACGGTCGGGGAGTTACTGTGGCTCCCGTCGCCGTCTACCCCTCCCTCCGTCTGGCTGGGCAGGTTGGGGTTCACCAGGGAGGTGCCCGTGGAGGCGCTAGTGCAAGGCGGGATCATCCTGGAGGGCGAACGATCCCCGCCGGGAACCATGGAGAACTGGTAGGAGCCGGACGAAGCGCCGTAGTAGAGATAGGGCGTGCTGCTGGTCTGGAAGGGTCCGCTCTGGCTCTGGGTGGAGCCCGGGTAAGGAGGGGGAAGGTAGGTGTGGTAGTGGGCGCTGCCCAGCGACATGGCAGAGGTGACGGGCGGGCTGTAGGTGAACGTGGCCGGGTAGTGCATCCGAGGGCTGGAGAAACGACTCTCCGTGAGGGACGAGAGGCCCGGGAACTGGCGCTCAAACTGACCAGGGAACGGGCTCAGGTCAGAAGAACCTATCGACACATAGACACATCCATTTCTTTAGGATTCAACAGCACGGCAGGTACCATCATACAAGCAGAATTAACGACACTTCTCCTTCCCAGTTTGTCAGTTATGATCGTGTGAATTGTTGCTTTGGACTCAAACTATTAAGCGCTTTGTCTTGTAATTGAATTTGAAAAATAAGTCCCTTAAAAAAAAATGAAACACAAGGGAATGGAATTGTATGTCATCAAATATTCAGAGTCTATGAGAATATGTGTATTTCTAAATTTAGAACAGTGATTCTCAACTGGTGGGTCGCGGACCCTTTCTGGGTAGGTCCCAGAAAGCTGGTCAAAAAAATAAATAAAAAAAATAATACGCGTCTGATTTGGAGCGTCAGATCCGTGCGGCAGTCTAGCGCCGTAGCCATGGTAACAACTTTGATTAATTTGATTAATGTTCACTTTAAGTTTGTGTCGATGTTCAGAGGCAAGACGGCGAAGCAGAAATATGACCCGGAGCACTTAGAATGTGAATTTTTGTCATGTTTCCTTTATAATGTGCTCAGAAATTAACTTTGCACATGTAAATATGTGTATTTTTGTTTAAAAAAAAAGATGAGGTACATGTGTTTTTTATTTAAATATTATAAATATGAAATATGTTGTTTGTTTTTTTTAAGAAAGAATTTGATTGGTTTGACTTCTATAAAGTGGGTTGCGACTTAATGACCTTGGAAAATATGGGTGAGACCCCCTGATTTAGAAGAACAGCATTCATCAACAAATGTATTCATATTTAGCAGCTTCACTGGTGTTTTTCACGTCGACACATCAGAGAAGTCCCACGCATGCATCTGCCTTCACATGTTTACGCCTCTGCATATTTATGTTTCTGTGTGTGTAGGCGCATGTGTATCTATATGACTGTTTATGCATGCAAATGTGCGTGTGCAAAAACGATGTGTATGTGTATGTGTGTGTGTGTGTGTGTGTGTGAATACTGTATGCACATAAAAAAGCAGTTGGGATGAATCAGGAGCTGCACATGTGGAAACACTTTAAGCAGAAACAGTTTCCATGAGATCCATAATGAGGCAGGGCTGAGCTCTGATGTGGCTCCTCTCCTCGCCTCCCATCGGCTCCAGCATGTGTGTGTATGTGTGTGTCCGTGTGCATGAGCGCAAGCGAGTGAGAGAGAGAGAGAGAGAGAGAGAGAGAGAGAGGGAGACAGAGAGAGAGCTGAGAAGGAGCTGCTCCATCTCACCCTTCGTTCCTCTCTCCGCTTCATCCCTTAAAAAATACCCCAAAACCACTAACTGGCTGCGGCGAGATTTGCGCTGGGCACAGAGTTTAAGGAGAATAGGAGGTCCTCCCCCTCTCGCACTCTCTCCCTCCCTCCCGTCTCCTCTCAGTGGTTTAGTCCAGCCATGGCGCTCTTATCATAAATCACCAGGCGTCTTCTGTGTCACCATGTCTGCGTCGAGAGGACAGGGGGTGGCGGGGGACGCAGTGTTTATGTGCAGGGGGGAATTGCGAAGCCGGTTTGTCGCTAGCGTCAGATAGCATATGCTGCCAATTAAAGCCTTTAAACTTCCTCTTTCCACAAGCTCCGTTTGATTCTAATAGAAATAGGAGGTGATTGTCTCCGCGGTGGAGCAGCAGTGTGATCTCAGACGGGACCGCCGCTGTTCAATAAACTGACTCCTGCTTTTAACATTTGGACCTATTGGATTGCTGAAAGGGGGCCTTGTGATGACGAGCCAGATCAAAGTTTCTTAGTTTAATTGTAACCAGAGTGAAACAATGTCTAAATATTTGGAAGGGTTTTTGCAAACTGTACAGCGTCACTTCTGAATTAGGTGTTTTACTTGACTGAACTTTTGCAACCGCTTCTTAGCAACTGTATGAGCTGGACTGTGTGAAGGTGTGTGAGGAGGGGAGGGGGGGGACACTGCACAGTTTGCATCCGTGTCAGCTTCTGCTTGTACTTGCCGGTATGTTCTGTGGATGGATACTGTTACAGAGCAGCCTGGCAAGGTGTCAACATGATCTCCAGAGATCTGAGAGCCTTAGTCACATCACTTAGAAGGCATTAAGTGCTCGAGGTGTGCGAGTGGGTGAAGGTGGGCGGCGAGGTTGGGGCCTGTGTAAATGCGTGTGCTCGCGCACGCGTGCGTGTCACTTTGAGAACAAAGCCTGACGCTCAAAAGATGAAAGCTGAAGGGAAAGACCAAACTAATCAAGGCTGACAAGGCAGCTGGCTGGATTTTAAACCCTTTCTAATGCAGAGTCACACGGCCGCGTCGCGTAATCACTCACCATCGCTCGGGGCGTTTACACACACACACACCCCACACACACACAGTAGGGTGTAGTACGTTAGCAAAAGAAAACGGAGAAAAAAAACACATGGCAGTGAGTCAAACAGGTGTACGTGGGAGAAACTTGTCTGGCGGCATGTAGGGAGTTTAAAGGAGCTTTCACATGGGGGGGAAAAATAGAGACAAATTGGAACACAGATGCTGCCGTCAAGGTGAACAAACTGGATGGACAATTACCCAGAATGCCTTGTGAGAGAAGCGTATTGCTATAAAGACACTTTATTTGTCAGTCACGAGCCTGTTATTATCCCGGGCCTGTTATTACCCGTACTCATGTGGGATCAAAGGCTCGGAGCGAGGAAAAAACGGAAACAATCCTTTTTTTTCCTCTACTGTCATCCACGCCATGCAAACCACTCTCAGAAGAGACAGTCGGACTCTGACTACATGCCTCATTCCTCTCATTTGAGAATGAGCTAATAGCAGCTCGCCGTGCTGTGTCAGTCTCTGGTAAATACGAGCACACAGAAGGATTTTTTTTGGAGTCTTTGTTTACGTTTCTGCTTTTGCGTGTGAGCTTGTGTATGCGTGTCCGCCTTTAGCTCTACCTTTCCCTCATTCTTTCACATTAGGAAATAAAATCTGGATTATTTGTGGCAGTTTAGGCAGTGCTGATGGGACAAGGACACTGAGTGGTGTCACACAGTGGCAGGGTCCTGGTCCTACCTGGAAGTCGTCTAGGCACGTCGCTGATGGCGGGCAGGCCCGTGCCTCGGCTGGAGGAGAGGGGGGTGGTGGAGTGGACTGAGGGGGATGCCATGGGACTCAGGTAGGACGGGTACGTCTGTTCATACGACCAGGGAGGAGAGGACTGGGACTGACGAGGGTCTGAGGGGGAGAAGGAAAGCAAGGGAAGGAAATGAGGAAGAAGAGAAACAGCAAAGAAAGACAAAAAGAAAAAAAGAAAGAAATAATTACCATTGGCCCCTCTGATGGTTCAAATGCTTTTTTGCTAAAATGTGTAATAACATTAACAACAACTGTGGACATTACTAGCATCTCTGTTTCACTGTGCTAAGATTTTGAGGTAAGTATCAGTTGGACACGTTATGCAACATCCTCCTTAATGACACATCTAATGTTTACCTCCGAAGAGAAGATCTTCCTGTTTGCCTTATAAAACATTGTGCTCGCAGCTGAGGCACAGAGAGCATTGCTGGCACACAACCAGGGCGTAAACACACCAGCAGACAACCAAGAAACTAACCAAAGCACACACACTTTATTGTGTTGCAACACTATTGTAGAGCATGAGAGTTGGCCTATATTACAGTGTATGCAAGCTTCTTTTTAATTGTCTTGGTTAAATGTGTGATTCCCAAGCAGGGTAGTTGCAAGGGGTTGCAGAGAGATCATAGACTTGCTGGACTCCTTCAAAAAAATAGAAATCAAGAACATATTGAGTTAGCTACAACTCCTGAACGCTATGTGTCGCGGTTGAGAGTGCATGAAAAGTAGTTAGCAACCGGGTAAAGGGATCAAAACAGTTAAAATATATATAGATAAACGGTTAAAAAAGTTAGCCAAAAGTCATGAATAAGCAGTTTAAAAACTTTTGTCAAAAGTTATGAATAAACACTTTAAAAATGTAGCCAAAAGTTATGGATAAACACTTTAAAAAATCAGTCAAAAGTTATGAATATACAGCTAAAAATGTTTGACAAAAGTTATGAATAAAAACTTTTAAAAGTTAGTCAAAAGTTAAGCATAAACACATTAAAAAGTTAGTCAAAAGCTATGAATGAACACTTTAAAAAGTTTGTCAAAAGTTATGAAAAAACACTTTAAAAAGTTAGTTAAAAGTTATGAATAAACAGTTTAAAAAGTTAGTTAAAAGTTATGAATAAACACTTTAAAAAGTTAGTCAGAAGTTATGAAAACCACAATAAAAAGTTAGCTAAGGTAATGGTTGAACGTCCAGCAGTCACTCCAAGCAGTTTGTACTGCAGTAACAACGTGAACGTGACCAAAACATCCCAATCATTGCCAGTTCAATTGTATAAAAACGTTATTATCTACTTTGATAGATATAGATATCAGATACTGAAAGTCTTATACAACATCCAATTTAATATCCATTCAAAGCCATTTGGAATGAGTTGGATGGTAAAAGGTTTCCTGTGACAAGGCCTCGGGGGTACGACAGACAACAAGGGGTGTGAACCACCGCTCTAATTAAAGCTGCACTTAGACGTAGAGATAATCCGGAGACTTCTCTCGCTCGTGGCCACACCGCTACGCTGTTTAGCCGCCCCTCTAATGTCCCACTAACACCTCAAAGCCATGCCTGAGAGTAACTAAAAGCTAAATGACGACCTGTGACAAGCCTCCAGAGGTGTGGGAGCAATCAGGTAGCAGCCGTGAGAGATGGTGTTACCTTCTAGGATGTAGATTGATTTAGTGACGGAGGAGAGAAAGACAGACGATCTCACAGGCGATGTAACATGCTGCACTGGGCATCAGGATGTGCACATGGCTCCAGGTGGAGTTTCACCTTACATTCACCAAATGCTGCTTAGTGTGTGCCTGCTTGCTGATTCTGTGACAGCCTTTAGGATATTGTTCAGAAAAGGTGTGGTGCATATTGCAGATGTTCCTACTTTATCAATGAATTCTATTTTCGCATTTTCTTGGCAGTCTGTCTGAGATATATACTATTATTTGATCATAATAAAAATCACAACATGGCAAATGCATAGCTGCATATAAAATAATAAAATTGATGTATAAAGCAATAAAGTGTGTTCTAATTTCCAATTTTCTTGAAATGGTTAATTTTGCAAACTGACTTTTGATCATATACAATAATAACAAAAGTCAGTATATGTTGATTGCCAGCCTTCATTAAATGCCTTGTATCGTTGGAACCAGGCCATGAAAACCCAATAGGATAACCCAATAGGTAAAATTATTTTCATTCTAGATATAAAAAAATAGGTTTCATTGTTCTGTAAAGGGATTTAAGTTATTTGTTAGACCCCTCTGATTTTGTATTATAAAGTTAATTCAATGACAGAACACACTGTCAACCAATGACCAGTAACCCCAGGGGATCTTTTTACATTAGGGTCCTAAGTTTGAAAATGTTTAGATGTTTAGATCCTGCTCTAAGACATTTCACCGGGGTGGCTGCTTGCTTTACTGGTGCTTAAAACCGATCTTTTCTGGGTCTTAACTGGAGAATCACCTGTTATCTGCGTCTGTCCCTGCGGGTTGAAGGAGTTGGCCCCTGTGTTGAGATTTGGCCGGGGGCCTTGAATTGGAACAGCCACTCTCACCCTCATCCTCTCAAGCTCACTAAGGCGGTCTGAGAAGAGACCAGTCTTGGGAGGGTCCTCAAGTTTCTGACGATGTCCTGTGGACACACAAAAACAATGTTTTATTGGTAAAGAGGTTACAGGCTGCAGTAAGAAAGGATCTGATTTGATAATACTTAGTTATTACCGCTGTGATATTGCAAGCAAATGATCTCAATTTGTGTGTTTGTTCTCTTGGCATGCAGCCTGTCAGTTATCCTCGCCACTGTTTTAACCCTTGCGTTGTCTTCCCGCCTACCTGCATATTTTTTGAATATTTTTTTGTCTTTCCCGCAAAGTTTTTGTCACATTTTCAACGTTTGTCGACTTTTTCTGAGCCTTTTGAAATCTTTGTGGTTTTCCCAAATTTTTAAAGCTTTTTTTTTTCTTCTTTTTACATTTGTTACCATTTTAGTCACTTTTATTGACATTTTTCTTCTTTCTTTTTTTACATTTTTCTTTTTTGTACATTTGTCACACAAAAGTTCTTTTATGAATTGTTTTTTTCAAATGCTATAAAATTGACAAAAAACACCCAAATTCAATGAAAGTAGTGAAAGGGTTATTTCCTTAACTTGTGAGGAAAGTTATTGGGAACCATCCACGTTACTTTTTTGGACAATTTGTTTGAAAGAAACCCAAATTTCTGACATAGAAACTTTTTAAAAAATGGGTCAAATTTGACCCGAAAGCAACAGAAGAGTTAATGACTCAGTTCTTCTGTGTGCCATGCTTAACTTGGTAAACATAATGTGTTGTGCTCCTAAACAAAGAGGGGGTAAGGAGAAGCTTTTGGGAATGGGATGCTACATCCTGCTCATTAAGAAGGAAATTATCTCCGATCACCTTGCATGAGAGGAAAAGACGTGAGAGTGAGAAAGTGCATGTATGTTTGGTTTTAACCTGAGGCTTCTTCCTCAGGTAAACACAAGCTGTCACGCCATCGCCCAATTATCCCCACAGGAGTGGTAACTCATGCCAAATTTATTATTTCTTTTCCTGCATTCCTCTGCCAATACCTTTACACCCTTTATACCCTGACTTTATTCTCATCACTCTTTCAGGCTGGTAACTCTAGACCAATAGAGCACCAATATACAAATACTGTACACGCACACTGCAAACACATAAATCGTGACCACAAACACAACACAATGTGTCAATTCTGTCTGAGCCAGCCCATCTCTAGCCCAGCATCCCTATTGGCCCTGCAGCTAAACCTGCCCAAGGCCCCAGGTGTGGACTATAGTTAAGCAAAGGCGGGGTAGAAAAAGAGGCCTGTGCGCAAACAGTTCTTTTTATCACTGCCACAGGTCTGTGTCAGTGCATTTGTCTGGTCTCGCACTAGTTCTCCTGTAAAGGCGGA
The DNA here is from genome assembly GCF_013103735.1 of Etheostoma cragini. Lineage (NCBI taxonomy): Eukaryota > Metazoa > Chordata > Actinopteri > Perciformes > Percidae > Etheostoma > Etheostoma cragini. The sequence goes on from NC_048424.1 coordinate 20,515,418, forward strand.
AAGGTAAATATCAAGAGTAGAGTAGAAACTCCTGCTGTGCTTGGCAGAGCTCCAGTTTGCTCAGGCAGGAACAACAAGCTACTTCAGAATCCTGCCCAACCTGCCTATGCTGGGAACAAAGGCCTGGCACTACAGCTCCATGGCTGTGTGGGTGTTATGGAGCCAGAGGAGATCTTCAGAAAAATCAGCATTTCAAAGATCAAAGACCCCCAGAAAAATGCCTCAGCGGGGGTCCTTGTGGACAAATTGTACAAAGGGGCTGACGCACCAAGGTTTTTTTTTGCGACCTGTCACACAATGTTTCTGCTCGTCAACACCTCCTCGGCTTCTTTTCGGAGATGTCAGTAAGAGAAATCCATCTGATTGGCTATTCAGCTTGAGCCACTTCGTACACGAGAAGAAAAAAGCGAGAATAGCAAGCAAACGACTTCTGAGAGGCCACACACAGAAGGCTGCTTTCATTTTGCATCTTCATCACATAATACACATAGATACACATAGAGCTGTCAAAAATGACGTTCCAATGTTTCTAAAAATAACACAGAAATGTAATTGGAATATATATTTTTGCCCATTATGTACCCTATCCTCTAACCAATCGGCTATTCTAACCCTAACCACCATAAGTCAGATGCTTAACCCCAACCAATCAGTGGTTCTTGGCGTGACCATAGTGGAATTTGGGACACTAAACTGCACGCAAACAAGAAAGCACATTGCTGGGTTTTTTTGCCCCCAATGTCTTCTTCCAGGCGGCAGGGCAATGGCTATTTTTAATGTTAAGGTTAGGGTTAATTGTCTGAAAAACACCGTCAAGCCACTTTGCTATGGCCAGATGAGTGACAACTAGGGCAAATTTCTTGTAACCATTGTAGCAAGAAGGCATGTTGGGTGGAAATAGCAAAAATGCTAACCTGCCAGACCGGCAGACGGACAATCTAGTTAGTAGTGGGTTGTGTAGTGAGGCAGAGGGGCTGCAGGCTCTGTGCTGCTGCTGGCTGATTCGGGCAAACGCGATTTTGTTGTATGTATCATAGCATTGGTTTGACTAGCCAGTTTCTCTTTTTAAATGATGAATAGATTACCGCCGCCTGCTCATACTGAGCGTTATTTCCTCTTATGCAGGCGCAGAACGTACGTTCCAGTTGGTTGTTGACCTTTGTCTTTGCTGTGTGTTCGAGTTCAACTTTTTGGCCAAGACACAGGCGATGAGAGACAATGCCCAAGTCGGCCTTCATTGGCACTAGTTCTTGGCTGCCTGCCTGGTGTTAGCACCTTAAAAAATTGTCCCAATGACCTTCTGGCTGAGGAGCTTTGTCACAGACCATCCCCACCTTTGTCTCTCTCCATGCAGATTTAATATCACTCTCACCATCAAACACCAAATGACAACAAAATAATCTTTCCAAAATGGTCTCATCTTAAGCGTTCTTAAGCATTTTTCCACTACTGCAAGATTTTTTTTTAAATATTTCAGCCACATAAATGCTTTTTTGAAACCATCTGACTCTCCACCTCAAATTCATTTATTCTGGAACAACAATTTGAAAATGACAGGTGTGAAAATGCAGCCAGACACATCGTGATTTGTATGACAATGACGTTACCGGACTGGCATTGTCCAGTTCAAAACAAACAGACAATCTCATCATCCGCTTCTTTGGAACGTGAATAAAATAGTCCACTTGAAAACCTCAGCTTACTCAAGTTTTTTGCTTTCTAACATAATTCATGGCCATATTTCATTAAAAATATTACTCCATCGTTTCTGAGGATAATTTGTGCCTCTTGCTGGCATTCCTCATCTCTCTGTGCAAGCTGTGCCCAGTCAATCATAGCGTTTCCATTTTCAACAGACCGAATTTCTATTCTAAAAAAGCCTCGGGATACAGTGCGGGCTTTGTGCATAGCCCGTCTCCTAGTGATGGGAATAAATAGCAATGGGAGACCGAGGGAGATGAGGGGAGACAGAGGGGGACAGACACGAGGGGGAGGAGGCACATGGAGAGGAAGAGACCCTGATGACCAGTAAATTAAGATCACTGGATCAGACAGGAGTTCAGAGTACAGCGAATGGTGAAGTAGTTAGAGAGGGTTTAAGATTTTGACATCTTTAAGGAAGATCCCAAAATACAGACATACTGTATATTAACATGTTGATTGAAGGAGATAAAGCAAATTCAGTTCGGAAATGACAAGCGAGCTCTCTGTCACTGGTAACTTGCAACTTGTTGTCGCAATTTCAGTAGCTCTCAGCTTCCACCCACAACCACATTGTCAAGAAACCTATGGATGCAACCCAGTTAAAAGGAAACCAATGTATCTTTTCCTCCTATAGTAATGCAGCATGTCAACCACCACATTAAGGTCCAATTTACACTCCAAACAGCCAGACCTCAAGTCTATTAGTTTAGCCTGCCTTGACAGTAAATACAGTTTTTTCACAAGCTAATTACACGTTTTAGACGACAACTGTTGCCAAACACAAGACGTCTCAGCTGTTTTATCGGAACCCTAGCAGGGCGGAGGAATGAGCCGGGGGTATTTAAAGGAGCGGGAAAGGCGGATGATTTCACTGCCGTAGGGAAAGTCCCTGAGATTCCCATCATCTCTGTGAAAACAGCGGAGATTTTCGATAGCGCCTGCCACTTCCCTGCTCAGCCAGCGGCCGGAAACATAGACAGATTCAGACCAGATGTGAGCAACTTGCGCACGCACACACACACACGCAAACACATGCAAGAGCAGTCTTATGCAAACACACATCTGTGCATGCAATAATGCACATTTAAACCCACGCATCATGCATTCACCCTTGCCAATAACACGTACAGTACAGGCTCACACATGCCCCTACAGAAAGGCAAAAAAAAGATTAATAATGATTAGATAACACTGCTATAGATAGTATATCTAATCACACAGTAGCACACTGATCCTAGAATAGTATTATTTCAGCCGTCCCAGATACATATGTATGTAAGTATGGATTCAACTCGCCCCTGCTGATCTGATAACGCTTAGTAGGAGCAAGTAGGCAAACAAAGTGTAAGTCCTCTGTAATTAATGGCAGCATTAGATTGAATCCAAGCCTAAGCACAGAGATCTTTGACGAATAGTTAGCTGTTCCCTCATATTGTATGTCCTGGCTGAAACCATTCTTTCCAAGTTGTCATTTTTTTCTCTCCAAACGTTCAAAAGATTATTGGGATATTTTTTGGGAAATACACTCATTTTCTTTCTCGTTAAGAGTTAGAAAAAGAAGAAGATTAAGAGAAGATTGTAACAACTTTGTTATTGGTAAGGTAAATATCCAGCTACAGCCAGTAGTCTTAGCCTAGCATAAAGACTGGATACAGCTAGCCTGGCTCTGCCTAAAGGTAATAAAATATGTTCAAAACAATATATAAAGTGTCAATGAGTGAGCTTTAGACGTGCTGGTAGGTTGATTTTGTAAAATTCGGACAAAGTCAGGCTAACTGTTTCCCCGTTTCCGGTCTTTATGCTAACCCAAGATACTATTTCCTGGCTATAGCTTCCTATTTACTGTACTGACTGGAGAGTAGAATTGATTTTCAGGTCTCTGCAAGAAAATGTTTCCAAAATGTCGCTGTACGTTGGAGTTTCAGCTATCGCTACAGACACATCGCTAGCAAATTCTCCTGCCTGCAGATTGACTAAGAAACATGTGAGGAAACTGCTGAGCGCCAGAAAATCCTGAATAAATGGGATGATTTATAAATTTGGTGTCACGTCATGCCCTCTAAGCCCTTCAGGCTGGTTTATGATCACTGGGTGAGCTTGGATGAATGTATCTTTGGGGCTGATTCAGAAAAAAAACATGCTCGTGGAGCCTGGGTTGAATCAGCCAGTCTGTGTTTGTGTGTATGTGTGTCAGTCATCTCAAAGTGGAACAGCCAGTAAAGTCGATGAATGAATAAACTGGGTCCATATTTCACTTTTTTATTTGGAGCCCTCACAGTGGCCATGTTGTTTTGGTGAGCGGTCAGAAACAATGAATTATTTCAGGTGGCAATCTAAAACTTTTCCTTTCGAGCGTGGCTCGCTGAGTGGGTGACAGCCAGACGCCCGTCTACCATGGGGGTCTGGTGTACAGGGAGGAGAGGGAGGGAGGAGAGAAAGAGAAGGGGAAAGAGAGGGGAAATAATAAAAACAGAATTGAGGGTGGGGGGGAAGAGAAAAGAAGTGAAAAAGAGAGGAGGTGCAGGAGATGAGGCGGCGAGCGAAGGAGAGAAGGAGACAGAGAGAAAAGAGGAGCCAGGCTGCCGTGGAGCGCTGCCAGCCGTCTGTGTGGTCCATGCGTTCCAGCCTGGAGGAAGCAAGCCAGGCAAGGGAAGGGCGCACACACACACACACACACACACACACACACACACACACACACACACACACACACACACACACACAATTTCCAAAGGCGAAATATTTATTGAACACAAAAACACATAATATACACACTTGTACAATATTGTACGAGGTTTAAAGAGCACACAGAGAGTTTGGCTTGTGTGTGCTCCCTCTGCACGTCTCTGCTCACATTAAAGTGTTTTGATTCAGAACAGTGGAGAACAAATCCCTCTGAGATGTTTTTTACTGAGGCTCTGGGCCAACCAACTCCGGACCCTCATTCATAATCTTTATCTCTTTTTATGATTCACTCTCTGCGTCCATTTCTTACTCTTTATTCTGTTGTCTTCCTCTCTGTCTCTCCCTCCCACTGAAGGATTTTGTGTTTTGTGTTATAAAGGCCTTGGCACCTCTTCAAGGAACTTCATAAGACATTCAACTGACTGACTGCCTCTGGAAAAGCCTGCAGCCTTTTTTCTCCCCCCCCTCCCCTTCCTCCCTCCCTCCTTCCTTCTTTTCATTCCTTTTCCTCCTGATGTTTGGGTGAGTTTTATTTGTCCGGCACCCATTGTTAAAAGCTGTTTCGAGTCAAGGCAGCAGCAGATAGGTGTGTAACTGTCTGTAAGGGAGAACAGAGTATTGAGTCTTCTGAAACCGTCTTTAAGTACCTGGACAAAAGTATCATATTTTTGGACATGTTGCTTGAGGACGTCAATGACAAAGCCTTATAATCCCGAAATGCCCTCATATCCCTTTATCTAGATAGAGTGGTAATATGTTATTAGCATCTCAGATGATCTTAGCATATAACATTGAGCATGCACAGCTGTTGTCAGAAACAAAGCCCAGACCTAACAGCAGGTAATAGTACCCTACTAGTGCATGTAAAGGCATGTGTGTGTGATGACACTGTTTGGAGGCCTTATGGTGTCATCATGACAGACATGTTAATGAAGGTGTCTCACTTACTCATACTGTTTCCAGCCTAGCAGCACTGAAGGTGGCAGCTTTAAAGAGTTGTAATTGGACATAGCCTAGCGACCACTCGTATACGGTTACTTTGGAGCGCATAAATGAGTATGGGTGTTAGTGCTGCATTTAAAGGTAAAATATGTAACATTTATGAATATAAAATATCTAAAAACAACCATACTTATGTTATGTATTTTTTGAGTTCTGTTCTTACACTATCCCAAATGGTTTGACCACATTTTCAAACCCAGAGAAAACTTGGTGTCATATTACCTTTCACCCTCTAGTTACTTCCGTCAAAACATGGGCACCCAGATGATACGTTCAAGAGTAATTGTAAATCAAACAGTGTCACAGAAGGTACTACTCCTAATGTAATACTGCTTCTTTTGGCACACAACATCAATTTGTGATTAATTACATGCCATTTTGCAACACAATAATACAACAGAGACCTAATTTATTGAGACATTTCAATATTGATTGATATTGATTACTACAATGTGCCGGTTGACAAGTAGCTAATGTTTATGCTAATGCATGTTGGGTAACATTATAAGGTTACAACATTGTTCAACACACTCAGAAAGTAATTTTTAGTATGATTGTTTTGACCACAGATAACAGCGCTGGGCTAACCCAGTAATGTTAACCGTATAGATAGAAGACCAATCTAATGCTAATTTAGCCAGCTAGCACACCCCAGTCAGTCTGCCTCACTCCTCCGGCACAGAGAGACTTCACCCTGGATGACAACTGACAACAGCCCTGGGAGATTTAGTTAGCCCCATCGAGCTAGAAGCAAGCCACTATCATTACAGCAATCCGAACCCGGCCAGCTCTTAACTCAAGTGCCAGGTGCTAACAATGCTAACGACAGTTTAATGAAGCGCAGAACAGCGGCCATGCACAACATTAGCTATATCTTCGTTAGCGCTACCGGTGTTTGTGCCAAAAATCTCCTCCCTGTAAAGTGAGCGATGATTCCAGGCAGCTGAGAGATCTTATGCTGCCGACAACGGCCATCGAATGTCCTTGCCGTCCCAGATTCCCCCAGCAATCCTCACCCACACCCGTCTCTCAGCCTCCTTCAGTAACACAAAACAAACCCTGTCCACCACAATGTTGAATACATCCAAAAGGTGACATTGACATGTGAAATATGATGTTGTAGTGTGGTTTTAGCCACTGGATGTTAGCTTGCTGGCTCACTAGTCAATTGATTAGCTACCAATATAAATCGAATCACAAAAAACGTAATTATACTGGGGAAACAGCAGCTATTTTATTGGAATAACATGAATAAACGTTACTAAACATTACGTGAATAAACTTGAATGGGTAATCTCTCATATTCCCATAATTTAACTCCCATAATTCCACGCAACTTCCCAACATCATCAAAAGTCTGTGTTTACCATCCATCGTTTTGATTGAGACACCCCTAGCGGTAGAAAGTTACATATTGTATATTTATTAGGTGAACTATGCATCTTTCCCTACTGCCCATCTCCCTTGTGGTGTGTCGTAAGGCTCAGTTTTAGGCCCACTTTTGCTTCCTGCTTGCATGCTTCCTTGAGGGGACACAATATTAAGTGCTCTTTTTTTAATGCAGATGACATCGATTGCTTTTCTTCTACTCCATTACAACTGTAACTTACTTTTATTCATGTTAAGAGTTTGACTGCAGTTAGTCCAAAGTAGGGCAGCAAAAAGCCTAACAGGTTTAAGGGAGAGGGATGATTTCATTAGGTCTAGCTCCAAAATACATCAATCAACTTCTGTCCCCTTGTGAGCAGGACCACGGCCTGGCGTCCTCTGGCAAGGGTCTCCTGGCTATTCTTTTGTATTTCATACATATATATATATATATATATATATATATATATATATATATATATATATATATATATATATATATATATATACTGTATATATTTATGAAATACAAAAGTAAAAAATATATATAATATATATTTTTATTTTTGTAAATACGTTTGTAAAAACGTTTTTAGGCATTTTAGAACTTTATTCATAGAACAGCTAAAGAGGAGGGAGAGAGAGAGAGAGAGAGAGAGAGAGAGAGAGAAGGAGATAGTTGGGGAATGCCATGCAGAAAAGGGCCACAGTTTAAAGTCAAACCCTTTGCCTCGGCATTGAGGAGTAAACCTCATCACCAAGTGCCAATCTTTGTTGTATTTATGCATTATCTTGTCCTAATATTTGCTCAATTGTTTTGCTTAATTTAATTCTTTTTTGTATGTCATACAAATAAAGGTCTGCAAGTATCACACACACATGCACAATACATCAGAATAAATAAATAAAAAGAAACATGAGTTATAAAATACAAATACGTGTGTGAGTGGGAGTATGTGTGTGTGTCACAGTAGGGTGTTTGGCTTGGGAAACAGGCCTCCTGAACCACTAATATTGTCTGCAAGCCTGTAAGTAACCAAGGCCTCCTCACCAGACTTATTAACACCCTGACCAAAATCGAACCAAAACACAACCCTCGGCCCAGAACCCCCCAGACCCAGCTGCTTCAAACTCCCGAGACGAGCCTGACCACTAACCTCTGCCGCTGACACACAACAGACACACACACGTCGCTTACACTCAGTTATGTAACGTAACCACTGCAATATGCCACAGCAAGACCCAGTATGTGTGACGCCGCAATGGTTTTTGTCACCTCCTACGTTTGTCTGTCATCAATTAACTATAATGAGAACAGTGGGTTTGGACAGAAAGCCTAGTATATTGTGTTATTACGGCTTGGCTATTATCACTCAGGAAGTTTGTCTCAGCTGGCCACAACCAGCGTCAGGAGCAGCTGAAAGGAGACAGAAACACCTATAAAAGCACACTGGTTTAAACAACCACTCCCTGTCTATTAGCTCAAAATGACATTTAATGAGGCCTATTAGCTCTGCTCCAAATCAGCACTGTGGCTACACTAGACTAATGACACAAGTAACACACACTCTCTCTGCAAAACACGTCATGTGGGCACACACATGCAGGCGCTGGGGGGTAGATATACACGCATTTGAAATCATATCTACATGAGCAAACAGACATGCATATGCAGTTGAACACACAGACGCATACATGTGCACACACGTGCTGAGTTGTTGGTAAAATGGCAAACCACAGGGTAACCAAGAGCTGTCAAGCGATTAAGCACAATGCAAGCCACAGAAACCGAGTTAGCCTCCCGCTAATAACACAGTGGCCACAGAAACCGAGTTAGCCTCCCGCTAATAACACAGTGGCCAGAGGGACCTGACTAACCACTTACCATACCCACACACATACACTATAACCTCTGAGGAAATCATACCGCAAATCTTTAAACTAGGCCTTATTGATATTCGTCACTCTGACCACGCAATTAATTAGCCAAAGCTCAGAAGATACGAGCCCCGTTTCATTCGTGGGTGGTCTGACTTTATCCATTGATATTAGATGTGGGACCGCTGGGGAAATGACATCCCTCAGGAAGACTCATATGGCTACCATAAGGCTTATCAAACACGCCGACACAAAATGTCCTTCCTGAATGAGACACCCACAACCAGGCAAGTCATTAACAGGGAGCAAAAACTGCCAATAACATCAGGAAAAGTGTAAAAAACATGAATAAAAGCATAGAGTATGGTTACTAATTTTAGCTTTTCACACCAGTTACCAGCCCACATTGAAATCTAGTTTTATTGTCAGCTTATTTTCCATAAAGAACACAGTTTTTACAGAGGAGGACCACAGAGTGCCAGTCTATGTCAGGCTTAAGGCAGCCCACTGTTCTTTCTCCGTGTGTCTCTGTGCGGAGTGGACCCCTCCCTGTAGGGGCCCAGTGTACTACAGGCCTCCTAATTACCCACTCGTTTAACACAAAATAGAGCTGTAATGGCCGACAAAGCCCCCCCCATGTGTCAATGAAGCGTTCACAGATAGAATCACAGCTTTGGAGACAGCCGGTGCTCTCAGCTCCGAGTCTCTCCGTGCTGAAAACCTGGAGGAGGGGGGGTGCGGTTGAGAGGGCACATGTGTGTTTTGCCACCCTCCGACCTCGGCTTAATGACCCCTGAGAGGAAGACGTGTTCTGCCTGTAGTTTCTGGTTAAATTACACCGCCACTGCAATTCTGACCACTTAACAGCGAAGTAAAGAAGTTCAGGGGTTACGTATGATGACATATTGCTTAAATGAATGTCTTGAGACTGAAGTTAGAACATGCACACTTTGACTTTAAAGCATTGTCTCAGACCACAAATTGAGCAACTAGAAAGGAAGAAAAACAATGGAAGAAAGTGTAAAGTCTATCTGCGATGCCAGACTCCCCTCACCTGATATCAGGTCAAGTTTAGTGACTCACTTCTAATATGTCCATACAGGAAGGCTTTATAGACACAAATTTAAGACTGCAACTTTGTTGAGACCAAACTTGGGCTTTTCTAAACAAAATCTTCTTCAACTCCCATCTGCTCGCCACCAAGTAACAGGACTTGTTTGAAAGTCATCTGACGAGGGACGGCAGATGCACAGGAAATGCTTTTGATCAAACAAGATGGCTTGAGAGGGAGGAGGGATGGAGGGGAAAAAGTGGGTGTGATTGTGACTACATGTGCGTTTGACGACAAGCATGTGCCTTTGTTTCAGGGTACGTGTTGATGAACGCTGAATCTCAAAAGGTCTGAGGCATTTTTTGGCACCACAGGCAGGTTTCCTACATTGGAGACTGATGGTGGTACTAATCCTACTGTCTCCTGGCTCCTCTGTGTCGCTGTGCGCCCTGGTGCCATATGTGACGGGGCAGTCGGGTGGGTGTGTTGTTTGTGATGTGATATTGTTCTATGAGACACCATGAGATGAGAATATGTTTTTTTCATGAATAGGGAGGAGGGTTGGGGAAACAGCTGCATGCCAGACAAGCTGGCACTAAAGGCTATAGTAAAGTTTTTTTTTCCTCCTCAGTTGTTTTTATATGGCCCATTAAAACAAGCTGATGCTAGCATTCTGCTACCCAGTGTACCCTCTCAGGAATATTCAGCCAAACTTTATATTTCTCTAAAACCATCACACAGGAGGCTGAGCTGCTTTCTGAGACGTCAACTTAATTAAACGTCTGTTGATTGCTAATTAACACAATCAGAACCTTTTCCAGTAAAACTTTTTTTTGTTAATTAACTTGTTTTATTACCTCGTCAACATTTTAGGTGGGCTTTTGTTGCCATTGGCTGAGTCCACAGTCAGCCACACCCACTGCTTAGTTAAAGGGACACTCCGCCCCTTTTGAAGTTTAGTTTACACATCATGCACCAGTATAATGTCTTCTGTGGCTCTGGAAGGGGCTTTGTAAAGTTGTAGTAGTGTCTAATTGAAAGACGCTATTGAGTTGCATTATAGGAAATGGAGGATCCAGTGCTTGAGGGAGCTTAGGGGATATTTTGGCCTACGCTCCCTCAATTTTGACCATCCTTTTTCTTGTACACTACAAAATCGCTGGTGTACCCATTCAAAGTTGAATTAAAAGATGATGTATGCTGTTTCTGCGTGTGTAAGCATCTTCCCATACTGTACTGTAATGTATGTGCGTGCCTTTGTACTCACTCCTGGGCTCACGCGGTCCGTCCACGGTGACCTTTATGGCTCGGTGGTAAGTGGCCACTTGTGGTGGGTTGGTGAATACTGTGATTGTCAGCGTGAAGCTCTTGCCTGTGATGACATCAAACAACATCAAATGACATACCATCTGCAAAGACAATGACCTGGATTCATTGCTAAACCATCCCCAAGTCACAAGTGTGGCTGTGATCACATAATAGCCAATACAAATGGGGAAGAATCTACTTTTAACGACAGACACAGACAACATTGGCTGTTTGAGAGGGTCTATTTAGGTTTGTTGGCAGAGCCTAAATGGAAGATTGACTGGAGGACCCAGTATCTTGTTATCCAGACTTTCTCCCTGTCTAACCCAGTGTGAGTGGGCGAGAGGCATTTTAATAGTCACTTCCTTTCTTGATAATCCCCATCAGTTGCTGCCTTGGGGAGTAAGTGAGTGTGTGTATGCTCCTATGTGCATGCTTGAGGAACGCTATGAATCAGAGAGCAACAGCTCAGTCAGCAGCAGCCCTAACGTCTGAGGTATGCAGATGCATCACGTAGCCATGGCTACACATAGGAGAGAGGAAGTGGGGGGCAGGTTGCTGCAGCGACTCACTGGAGCAGCTGTCCATTCAGTCACAGCCGCCCCCCTGTGTGTGTCCTCCACTCCCCTCTCCTGCTTGATACCCTTTCAAAGAAGTGATTAGATGATTCGGGGAGATAGCAGAGCACAAATGCAGCAGGTGTCCCACATACCTGGTCTGAGGGTGCATGTGGGTGATCTGTGATAAGTGGGAACGCTACAGCGTCACAGCCCTGCTTCCCGGAAATCATGACTGCTGTGATGTGCTACCTGCGATCTAATTCGGGCTTACTGTCGAGGCAATCCTACACACTGCTATACTATTGACTCTAATGATGTTATCACAAGTGTCTGATTACTCTCTAAATTACCTGCCCTATCTATGCTTGCTGTATTTATACTGCGGCACCATGTCAGCCCTGTGACTATCAGTCCTTGTCCATCTCTACTGGCTCTCCCCGCCTCTGTGTGCATGACATTTAGCTATCTAACATCCTATCACGTCGCTCTGCTTGTTCTTATCTCGGGTATTCATTTCAGACACCTCGTAGTCTGATCTCCCCTGGCTCCTATGTCACTTCCTGTGACTAGATTCTGTGTCACATCTGAGGGATGCACGCAAGGTCTCTGTGGCAACAGGCCCGGCCACTATGCCTCCTCTGCCTCTGCCTTCTCCCTTTTGACAGCTACAACAGAGAAGGAAACTGAGAAGAAAAGTCACTGGTTTAGCTGCTGACAGGGCGTATCACCATCAACTTATTGTCAGCGACCACTTTCTGTGAGACTTGCAGAAAGGAAAAGTCTTTAAGAAAATATTTCCAGTAAGTTTGAAAAATGTGAGAGCGCATCCTCTCTGCCAAATGTCAAATCACAAATAAGATGATTTACCAACAAGACAGTTAATGATGCAAAGCGTTGCCTCGACGATGCCAAATATTCAGGGAATGCTTTTTGACGCATTAGAAGTGTGTCTCCGCCCCACTGCCTGAGGATATGTGCGGAGTGATCAGCTGTGGGGCTGCAGCAACACCCAGCATGTGAATATGCCTGAACTGAGCTGGGTCACGTCAGGTGAACAGGGAAAGGATTAAAATCCTTACTTGTTTCTTGTTATCAGATCAACACTGTGTTGTGCAGCTGACTAGACTGATCACATACATTTTTTAACTTAAGGACAAAGATCCCAAGCAGGAAACAGTAGGTTATCCAAGCATTTTATGTCTTACCTGTGTTTAAAGACAAAAAAAAAAATCAAGGACTCTAATATTAAAGCAAAACGGTTCACCACTCAGACTTTAGGAGACGGGCGGTGGGACTAGAGCCCGAAGTTAGAGACCATTATGTGGTTGCCACGGAGGGAATGTGACCACTAATCCACACCACTGAACCTAATAGCTCCTACTGAGTTGCAGCGGCGTACAGTGAAGGGAGCACGGAGTGTTTCAGGCCTCACCTCTGCCACTGCGGCCCACAAAGCGAAGGTCGTTGAAACGGGCTACTTGGTTCTTCATCACACCTGAGGCGTTTCGCAGCTCGGCCGAGTAGTTCTCGTCGTTGCCTGCCATTACTGTGACAACAGTCCCATCAGGTATGTCTCCCAGGGCAACCACCTGTGGGGGGCACAAAGGGCAGAAATTCAGGAACTGCTAAGGAACTTTTACAAGAATACGCATATTTTACTCCCTTGAGACTCAAAATTGGCTAGATATCCTGTATATATGTGCATATAATGATAGTATATGCAGAAACTTTTAAAGGTTATTATAGAAAAATAATCTAATAAAGGAATTGCTTTGGTTTAAAGGCCAAAAACTAGAGTGAAATCAAACAATCCATTCAAATCCATTGAGCTCTTGCAACAGATCTTGTTTTACATCTTACCATCTTCCTTTCAATCTTGATAAATAGATTTAATTTTCACTTCTCATAACACAAAACAAAAGCAGCGAGGCCTCATGTTATCATTTAGATTCTTGGATGCAGATAAAAGAGCATGAGTAGGCCTACAGAGCAGCAATAATTACAGAGCTGTAGTAATAAGAACGGTTAAATAACACATATATTTTAAAATGTGTCACATTTGATTTGGAGCCAGAGCTACAGCTACACATTTCCACTTTGGTGTGTCTTTGATCCATCCTTTAAATAATATCTGTCAAGTAATTAATAATCTTTCCTGTTAAATATCATGGGAGCAAACAAATTGTCAAGACTTCAAAACTTCCTTAAGAGGCCTTCAATGTATTAACAGTTAGTCTTTGTTGCAAGTTGAATTACATTTTTTATGCTCAATAAAAGTTCAGTAAAATCAATATGTGAAGACTAATTACAATAATTTAGTATAATTATTAAAATAGTGGTTATAATAGACCATAATGTGGTTGCAACGTAAGTAACACGTTGTTGTATAGTTTTTATAATTTTGTAATAATTGAAAATAATTGCATAATATAGAAAACTGTAATTAATCACAATGAAGGCAAAGCTTTGATTGTGTAATTCTTCTTTGGCTGGGGGGGAATCATAATCATTATCATTTACTACATTCACTTATTATAGTCAACAAATAAAAAAGGAAATTGTGTTTGTTTACAAAATGTGAAAAGAAAAAAATATATGAACATGTGATTCCTTTCTTTTTTTTTTTAACGAGATTTACTTTTTTATTGATTGTTTCCTGGCCCTTTAAACATCACATTTCCTGAGACCTTTAACATTACAATTTTCAGAATTTTTGGTATGTGAAGTAATTTTTTTTTTTTTAAATCCCCGATCACAGCTTCTGTCTGACTTGTTATATTAAAAGACTCCAATTTGTGTCATTTGTGATTAAATGTTTTTTTCTTTTTAAACTCTGATCAATCTTTTTGATAAAAAAGTAAAATGACACGAGGGATGAGGACACACACAACACAAAACTCGGCAGCCAACAGTATAAAATGAATAGAAGTTGTATACAGATTGGAGTTTTGAAAGAACTACATTCACTCTTCTAAAACTCTTTTTTTTGGCTTAACATAGTGGTTGTTTGTCATACTGAGAACACTGAATGCCATTGTGGTTTACCCTCCTTTTAATTTAGCAGCACATCACTAAGACAGAGACGGGGCTCACCTTAAAGGCGACAGGCAGCGTCTTGTTGCACCGCCAGTGGGAGGGCAGGACCGAGCACAGAAAGTTGGGGCTGTCGGTGCGGACCAGCTCGGCCGGGTGGTCGGCGATGATCTCGGCCATGCTACGGTTTTCGTGGGGGCGCAGTCTTGGCACCGCCGCCGCTGCGTCCGACTGGCCGCCCGGAGAGTTCACATCGTTCATCTTCCCTGGGACCGGCTGGAGGCTATTGGACGGCGGACTGAACCTCCGACTGGCGCTGGGATCTACGGGGATTCGCATCACAACAGCGTTGATTATCAGAAAAAATAGGCACCAAAGGCTCTCCAGCTCCTCTCCTTCTTTCTCTCTCTCACACACCCAGGGAGAAACTCCGCCACTGCTCGCTGAACCTCAGCGCGTCTGCCAATGGAAAATGGGACTTCGTGAGAGCACACCGCGTTTCAAAACCATTTCCACTACAAACTTTAGTGGGCGCCTTCAAGAGACATAAAATATACTTTTCCGGCAAAGAAAAACAACCCTTGAAAACTTGATGGTGTTTTAAATGACGAGCTCTTTTTTTTTTTCCTTGGGGGAAGCGTCCATGCGCCTTAACGCAGGCGTAGTTTCTCGTGGGTGGATAGAAATAACCGCAAATAAAGGTCCGAACGCGTAATAAGCTATACAATTACAACAAAAAAAGCAGGTATAAAATGGAAGAGTCGACCCAGATGCTCAGAAAAGCGCTGCTCCAGGTGCGTCATTGAAGTCTTTGTGCCAAACTGAAAGGCGCTATGAAAGCCCGCAGGCGATGAACACACACAAAAGTTTTCAAAGTCAAAGGAATAAGCTTTAACAATACTAAACAGAGCTATTTATAACCCCGCGGCAGCTGCAAAGTGTTCATATTTTCGGTAAAGTCTCGGCCGGTGTTGGACAGGCCTATAGGGTTAAAGTGGCTGATGAAGTCGGAAAAAAAATGCATCGCCGGTGAGATGAAGGAGGCGGAAAATAGAATCCCGTTTTTGTAGCCGTAAATGTGGTTAGTGTTTGGAGGCCGGGGTTTCCCGTGCTCAGGCTTTTTGTGGTTTATATAGCTCGAGCGCCCAGCAATTATTGCGCTGATGCGATTCCAACACGTGGTGTCTGGAATCAGATCCATTCCCTCCGCCATAATCTATCACGCCTATAGACGGCTGGACAGGTCTCAGTGTCTATACCTACGTGAAACACACATGGGGCAACATATTCACGCCTTTTCCCCCCCTGTCGTTATACAAATAGGAGTTGCACACAGCCTGCGGTACATACCGACATGTTAACGCACCCCTGGACCATCTGCGCGCTCCTAACTCTGGGGATGGTCATTTCCAGTCACTAACGTATCAGTCCGTCGGTCCGTGTTGTGTTACCACCTGTATGTCCCGACATGTGAGGAGCGTTCAGAGAGCCGAGTCTGGGTGAGAAGTGAGTTCCAGTCCATAAGGTATAGGAGTGAGTGAGTCACCGGAGAGCGGTGGGTGAGTCAGGTAGAGGCGCAGCGCAGGAGTAGAGTTTCACTCGGTCGCAGGGGAGAGCTGTTGTGCAGGTGTACAGGTATTCTCTGGGCTTTCATTTATCTTTACCCACCATTTGGCCATTTCTCTTTTCAGCAAGTCTGCTGGTTCAAATTTAATTTCACAATCTGTTTCTGTATCTCATAAAACTTATTATATTGTAGTATTTATTCCTCATTCTCTATTCCAGAGCTGTTCATATCGTAATATAACAACATAATACTGTTTATTCCAGCTCCCTTTGCACTATGCTCCTCAATTAAAATAAAAACTTCTGCATACTTTGCATTCTTCATTGCACTATTGCCTCAACCATATTGTTTCTGTTTATAGTGTGTATATATTAGTGAGTATATATATATTTTTTTTAGTGGTTTGTTTTTAGTTGGTGTAAGCGCATTGTGAGCAATGATGATCCAAAGCAAAATTCCTCATATGTGTCCTCATACCTGGCAAATAAAGCTGATTCTGATTCTGATTGTAGCCTATTGTATCTACATTTTACAATCGTTGGCAGCGCCAAAATATGATTTCTATAATAGGTAATTATGCACAACTCCTATTCATGAGCATATATTAAAATGACAGCAGTGTTATGCAATTATGTACATTTACTCAAGTACTACACTTTGAGGTGCTTGTATTTCATTTGTGTATTTCCATATCATGCAACTATTTGTCCTCCACTACATTTCAGAGGGATATACTGTACATATGTATGTATTCTGTATTCTACACTACATTTTATCAGACAGCTTTAGTTGCATTGCAGGTAAAGATTTGACATAAAAACATTTGAGGAGTTT
Organism: Etheostoma cragini; assembly: GCF_013103735.1. Taxonomy (NCBI): domain Eukaryota; kingdom Metazoa; phylum Chordata; class Actinopteri; order Perciformes; family Percidae; genus Etheostoma; species Etheostoma cragini. The sequence goes on from NC_048424.1 coordinate 20,532,408, forward strand.
TCTAAAATATGACGATTATTTTTAGAATAAACTGCCCAACAGTATATAAAGCATTTAAAATATCTTCCCAACTTAAACATTAAAATGACACCCACAAATCAGCGCGTGATGATAAGTGATAATACTCCATTGACATAATATATAATAGTCTTAAACTAGCAGGGGCCTTTTTTTACTGGTTTATGAATACTTAAGTATGTTTTATCATGTCATATTTTCAACGCAGGACTTTCAGAGTGTAGTATTGGTACTTATACTTTAAGGATCTTCTTCCACCACTGCTAAACGAAGGATACAAACATTTCCCAAACCAAAGAGAAAAGAAAAAATCATTCTGAGGAAATCTTATAAAAGAAAAACATTAATGGCGTTGTTACATCCATACATAATTGTAGCCTTCTTTTTTTTTTTAAACAAAAAATCTGTTAAAAAAAAAAAGAAATGAAAAAAATGGTCTGCTTTTATTTTAGTGCTGAAATATGTAATATATAGAGTAGATGCTGCTCTGAAGGCAGTTCCTGAGAAGGCCTGCTTGGCCTGCCCCTCCTGTGTCTACTGTAGAGGGCATCCTCCACCCTCTGTGAGACTCCATATCGCAGCCGGCTTTCGTCACCCCCCCCCACCCTCTGCCCTGAGTACCCATCCATCTGACAGTCTCCCAACAAGTCTTTTTCGAGTGCCACATCACACAGCAGCATGTGTATTTGCCACTTTGTGTTCCTTTTCCGTTCCTCCCAAACAAGCTTTTATTGCAGAGTCTTTAAGACAAAAGCCTTTGATATTTCAAAATAAAAGGGACCTCTGGTAGGCGCAGCTGTCGAGTTATTTGGGGCCTGTCAGGGCTTTTGCAGTTTGTGAAAAAGCCTATTAAGCTGCAGTCTTATACCTTTTCTTTATGATTTCTGTGTTGAGAGAAAAAGCCTAAAGCCTGAGCACTGTAACTTGAAATAACTTGACTTCTTGTGTTTCATAAGTATGCATGTATGTGGGTGTGCAGTGCACATACATTATTTCTGTTAACATGTGTGTGTGTGTGTGTGTGTGAGAGGATGTGGGAGGGATATATATATAAAGTCTGAAAGCATTGACATGCATCTGGCACCTCGTCATGTGGACGGGGAGGGAGAGAAAAAAAGAGTGATTGAGTTACACTTCCCCTCCGTGTGCCCCAAACACCAGAAATATGGTTCACATTGTCCAACATTCTCAAAGATCAACTAACAATTCATGGATGGATAAATGTGAATAGTGGTAATTAAATCTGTAATAGTGATAAACATGGCCTTGCAGGAACCGTGGAGCCGGTTATTCCAACAGAGTTAAGTTTCAGCTCCGATAATATCATTTGTTCACCGCTGAATACATTTGGCGTAATGTGGAAAACATCCTTAATGTTGTAGTGGAATTTAATTTAGGAAATGTTAGGGATGAAAAAATACTGAGTCAATTTCATGACATCAATTTGATCAGCCTAATTACTTATAATGCAGATGTGTTTTATGTTATTTTGACAGAAATTTAAACTGGAATTTGCTATTATTGTTATTTTTAAAGATAATTTGTTGGGGCTTTTCCACCTTTAAAGGACAGGACAGCTAGGTGAGAAAGGGGGAAGACATGCAGGAAATCGTCACAGGTCGGACTCAAACCCTCGACCTCTGCGTATATGTGAACCCAGCCACTTGAGCTGGAATTTAATTTTGGAATTCGTTTTTTGTATGGTTTATTCCTAAAAGACACAAATGAGTACATTGTATAATATAATGCCACTTTTTTACACTTACTTTCAGGCCAACTAATCAGTCTTAAATTTGGATTTTTTTTTGCACCCTGTTATTGTTCCATCAGAAGCAGCGACAGGAAGAGCCTCTTGATTTTCCCAGACTAATCCCAGGCCCCAAACGCAATTCCCCCCCCCGCTTCACTCCTGTGTAGTCGTGACTTTAACCCTGACAAGCTCAGCTCATCAAAGACTGTTTGTCCCATCTGACTCCGCTTTGCCTCTCCGCTGTTTGTCCAGCATCTGTCTTCCAGCTCCCTGCAGGATACAGCCCGCATGCATACACTAAGGCCTGGTGTCTGGCTTTCTGTCGTTCTGAGGTAGGGCAACCTCTGAGTTTGAAATCTTGTCGTTTGAAGTCTCGGAGATGTGAGGGAGACACCAGAGAAGGAGCTAATGTGCCAGAATACACTGTTCAATCAAAAAATTCCCGCTTCAGTGCTCTGGATTTAACCCGGCAAAAAATCAGCTTGTGATTAAATGTGAATGCTCTAATTTCCGCAAAGTATTTTTTGTGGACGTTTAGGATATTCGACCTATCTGTCTCTGTATAAACAAACTTAATATTATGTAGTAATGAATCTAGCATAAAGCTGATCAGTCAGTGGGACCGCTGCTCGCCTGGTGCACAGCTGGGTCGTCTCTCTCAGCTCTGGTATTATTCATCTACTGTGTTACACTGGCTTGGAGTCATTGCACAGTAGGAGAAGTCACTAACAGTGAAGAACCACAGTATACAACATTGGGCAGGATGTGCGTTTTATGATTTATAGTAATATTGTATTTCTGCCGCTCAGTTTCAATTATTTGTTTTCAATAAAAATCAAACTCAGCTGACACTCATTGACTAATTTTCCTGTCGAGATATCAAGCTTGTAATAAAAGTTTCTGTTCTCATTCCCACTTGAATGACAAAGACTGTGTGAACCGCTAATATTTACGCACACGCGCTTTAATGTTGTCAGCAAACTAACCATGCCTCTCTCTTCCCTTGTCTTTTTTTCTCTATCACAACTGTGCATCTGTCAACATCTTTACATCTCTCTTGCTGTTTGACATACGCTGAGACGCAAACAAACACACACTTAATGTCCCATCTATCCTCACTAATAACTCATTAGGATAGACGCAGGACAAACAAAGCACGGTGTTGACGCTAAAAGGTACATCAGTGAAAGAGTTTAGGCATGCGCATGAACGCACTTTTAATTTAGACAATAACCATATATTTGACTTCATAATAAAAACAAAAGAGAACATCTCTTTAACGTTCTCCTTTAAAAAAACACACTCTCTCATGATTCAAGAGGAAAAGTACAACCACTGAAGACTCAGGATAAAGGCTCCATTTCACAGTGGTGCATTTTTCAAGACACTTAATTATAGCTTTCTAGAGGAGGGCTGTGACGATGCCCAGGCCTTTTAAGCTCTAACGGGATGTTTCCATGTTTGGCAGGCTACCATCCAACCGGTCTGCCAGCTAACCAATCAGCGAGCCCACCAGGCTAGGCAGCAGAGCAGCCGAAGATCCAGTCTACTAGCCAATCAACTAAACCAACCAGGAGAGCAGAGAAGCCACCACAAAACTAGCCTGCAGGTCACTAAGTTGGGCTGATAGCTGGCCAATGAGGCAGTCAATTAGCTACCCAGCTAGCCATCGGAAAAGCAGAAACTTTACTCCTCGTGACCTCATCGACACAACCTCACCAACTCATGCACTCATCCTAGATCACAGCAAAGCCCTTAATGACTGTTTGTCACACAGCCTGTGACATCACCGTGAACTGTTAAGATGAGGATGGCACGTTCTGCGGTGTGTGTGTGTGTGTGTGTGTGTTTGCATGTTTCCAGAGCGACCATCCAAGTTTTGTACAGGACTTTGAGGTGGATGGAGTGGCTGGTGCCTACAGAGTTTAATGTATTAATTTCTTAGTGAGAAAGTGCATGCAGAAAGACTAAGTCTGATATTTCACTCTGTTCTTGACATGGCAGAGAGCAGCATGGAAATAGATGGAGACATGGAGGGGGCAGCTGCTCACTGCTTGTGGCAAGAGGGTAGAGAAGGAGGGAGTGAGGAGGAGGAGGGGTATAAAGACAATTTCCTCTCTGCTCTTATTGCTCTGACTGTCTGCCGCCTACCGCCTTCATGGAGGTCCCTAATTGAGATCACTTGTACTTAAAAATAGGAACAAAAAAAGGAACCTCTGTGGGCTGGGAGATGGAGAGGAGAAAATAAAGCAGTAATATGTGACGAAGGCTGCCATTAAAGAGTCCCAATGATAGATCTGAGCGACTGGGGCACAGAGCTGAGAAGTCGTTCTCGGTCTGCCAGGGAACGCTCAGATGTTGACGTGTCACACACCACCTGCTGTCACAGCGCTACAACTGTGCATGTGTAAGACTGTATTTTGTATTTTTTGGGTCTGGGTGTGTGTGTGTGTGTGTGTGTGTGTGTGTGTGTGTGTGTGTGTGTGTGTGTGTGTGTGTGTGTGTGTGTGTGGGTGGGTTGCTGTGTTTCTGGGTCTTTGATGGGGTAGAGTGACAGTGCCTGGGGCTGAGTCCAGACATAAGTCAAAAAGAGGGAGTTCAGTTTTTCCACTTTGTATGTGAGTGTGTGTGTGAGTGGGATTATGTATGTGTGTGTACGTTACAGTTTGTCTTTACATTGCTGCAACACAATATATCTAAAGTAATCAGTCATATTTGGCCGCCCCACTGTATGCAGCCATTGTGTCATTAGCTATGCTATTATTAGTCCTTCACTTTAATTTAGCTGTTCCACCAATCAAGCCCTCCCTCGAGCTGCCTTTCCCAGACTTGGTCCCAGAGTGTCCATAAGGCGCACTGGTTTCCCATTCAAAGCATCTATCACTCAATCAGGTCTGATAACGCTATTAATCAAACCATGAGACCCCCTCCTCGGAGACCAGTTTGAAGGATTGGCTTGAAGGAAACGCAGCATATCCAGGAGTGGTACTGGACCACGGCTGGGAACAGGAACCCTGTAAAGAGCGTTTTTCTTGGATCGAGACCCTCTGTAGGTGCTAAAGACAATACAGACACTCGGGCTAGGCCAACATTCCACTTTACACTTTTCCCTTCCTCTGTGCATTTCACTGGTCTACTTCCCTTCTGCAAACTAGCCGGCTAGTATCAAAATATTTATAGTACATCAGCAAGACATGCTGTTCTCATGTATCCAGGACCGTTTAGCCCTGTGTTCATTATGCAAGGTAAAACTAATACCAGATTTATAGAGGGAGACTTCTCTCTGTTCTCCCCCGTCCGTGCAGTGCGATTGACGATGATTTATGCGAGGCACGGAGGCACAGGCGAGATAAACAGCGTGACTACACGGGGAGAGGCAAACATGCAGCGGGCCAGACTAGCACTCGCAGGGGGGCTATCAGCTATCACTCGCCCCTTTCCACTGCTCCTGTTTCGAGATTGGGCTGGAGACAACGGAGGGAGAGGAAGGAGACAGGAGGTAAGGATGTATGTACTGCATGTACATGCATGAAGGCAGCGTGGAGGAATGTTCACTGGGTCCAAATCGATATAAAGAGCCAGATGGGGGGCTGGGGGGGAGGGAGTCTGTCATGGATGTTCAATTGCACGCAGACATAAACATAAACTGTGTAAACCCACGACTTGAAATGTACCATATGCATTTTTTGTCTCGGAGTGTTTAAATGTGTTAAATATACTATATCTGTTTTGCTTGGCCATCGTCACAGACTACAAATATTGCTGACAGTCAGTGAGCCCATTTCAAAAAGTTTAGGATGAAGTTCTGGCATTGCTTTTGTTACTTTATTTCTGGGGGGTAATCAATGTCAAAACTGTCAGTCAGTGTGTCCAGCACTGAGACAACAGCCAATCAGATAAACAGGAAATGAAAAAACTGTACTGGGGAGGCATATGGCCACAGCACTGGGCTTGCATCAAGCAGCAGCACTCAACTTCCAAGGGTTGGGATCTCGCTCTCCTTTTCTGTTTTTTCCCGATCTCCTTCCTGATCACGGTCCAGCTCGGGGCTGCTCCAAAAACACAGAGCCTGAACTCTGCAACCTGGAACCATACACACTAGATCGGATTCCAAACAATTTAGACGTCGAAATGGCGCGGGAAGCCTTGGCTCGTGAAAATATTGAGAGGCCTCACTGATCATCTGATGCTCTGTGTGCTGAACAAGTTAACAAATTAAGTTGAGAGTGTCACCGCTGATGCAGCACACTCAGAGATGGGCTTTTGCCAAAAAGCTTAGCCTGTAATTACACTGAGCCTATTAAGCTACAGGTCAAAAATGACTCACAACAAGGTGGGGGTGTGGAGGGGCAGAAAGGGAAGGGTGGATGGAGTTCACTTTCATAGCTTCCAGGCCGAGATATCCTCAGACAAAATCAATGGCACTCATGTTTGGAAAAGCGGGATCATTGAAAGAAAACACCATGAAAGTATGGGGAAAAACTTGATTTCACAGACGATCAAAGACTATTGTGTGATTATTTGACCTATGACCCTGTATTTTCCACGCTAGAACAGAAATTGCTGGTTATTCCAGGACAGGGCCTTTTCATGTCCTGTGTGCTCTGCCCCTAGTTGAGACTCATATGACGCCAGTTTAAAAGCGCCTAAATCGAGTCCTAAGCAAGGAGACTCATCGACTGCTGGGTCCCACGGGGAACATCAATTACGTTGTGAAATGCTGGCCTTCAAACACAATCTATTCTGTGGTGTTAAGCTAAGAAATTGAACGTCACACACATAAAAATCCCTCTTTGGCAACAGGATTGTTGGGATGTGGTCTCGGGCTGACAATTAAATTGTCCGCTTGGAATATACTGTCACTCTGGAAGCACAAGATTGATGGCGAATAATTTCGCGGGAAATTATCATCTTAAATGTGTTTTTATGGCGTCGTAGATCACTCTGATTTGATCTTGTGTCCTTGGGAGACTCAAAACTGTCCCCAGTAGTTGCAGAACGTATTCACAGACAATTAAAGAAGCTCTTAACAATCCAACCTCCTCTCGCTAAACTATCTAGCTGAAACAAGTCCTCCACCAAACTCGTGCTCTCAAGCAACTTTCCTGCAAAATAGGCAACCATTTAAAACTTTAAAAACCACAAATCATTAACACGTAGCTCTCTGAACATCTTTCAGGCAAAGCAAAGCAGCTTCTACGAGTAAAGAAAGCCTCTGAATCGTTATACAGGTATACAGGGTTAGAAGCTGTAAACATTAAACCCGTGTTTACTATGCAAGGGATTTTTTTTCATTAGTAATTGCCTCACACTGAGCCTGATGATTTGGTAATATTTATGATAGGCCCTTGGGGTCTGCTTCCCTCTCAGTCTCTCTTATGTCTATAAAATCTTGTGCAGTCAAGGTCCCATTAGAACCTTATTGTGTATGTGCTTTTAAAGCCTGAGTCTATGCTGTCTTTAATGTGCGTAGGCCATATGCTTGAGTGCGGATATGCATGTGATGTGTATAGCAGTATGTGCAGCAGCCAAGGGGCCGGCTCTGAGACTTTGGTTAACCGGTCTATAATTTGGAGGCCCGGTGAAGACTCCCAGCAGCCTCTCAGTGTGTTTACCAACTCCACTCTTTCTGCTGCATCTGCACGGTCCTGCAGGAAAAGGGCGTGTGTCTGTGTCCATCTGGATGCGTGTGTATATGTGTGTGTAGGTGTAATCATGTGTGTAACGTAGTATTCATGTGAAAGTGACATTTTGTAGAATAGGTAAAGATACATTTGTCTGTGGGCATTGTAAAGCTCATTTGGACCATTCATTTCCTTAAAGTAACATACTTTCCAACCACCGCTTCCAATTAAGCTAAAGAACTCTGACATCCCTCATTCTTTTTTTTCCTCCTACACCTTTAAGCTACAGTAAATCAAGGCTAGAATACACATGCGCCACCCTGAATTGGTAGCTTTGTCATAAATAAGAAAACAAAAAGAGCTCAACATCACAAAAAATACACTTTGTCAGCAAAAAATGGCTGCTATTTTTGTTTGTGCCGAGAGTAATTCCCCAGAGACTTAAATGCGCGCTTTCCGTCTCAATTGGGCTCTTTCTTTTTTCCACCGATCCTCCTCCCAAGCAGGAATAAAAAGAAAACAATGCAATTCAAAAGGCCAGAGCTCCCAGCCTGTCATTTAGCTGTAACTTTGAATTGTTTTTGCTCTGCGTGAGCTGTTTTCTTTCCCTCTCTCTCTCTTTCTCTCTCTCACACACACACACACACACACACACACACACAAAATTGTTGCAGCATCCTTACATACCACCACGAGAGAGGAAGAAAGACAGAGGAGGAGAGGAACTTTCAAAATATCACTCTAATAAAATATTCTTGCTCCTCTGGGATACTCCTTTGCTCATTCAGCATCAGGAGAAGTGAAGTGGAAAACGCCTGTTATTGGTCTCCGTCCAAAGAAGAGAAAGAGAGAAAAGAGAGAGAGACCTATTTCCTTTGGGGAAAAAATAGAACGAACAGCGCAACAGTTGACGGAAAACTTTTAACTGCGACAACAAAATGAACTACAGACGACTGTAAGAGGGCAGCTGTCTGGGTGAGTGACAGGATTCGACTCCAGACTGAAAGCCTGCTGCAGTGAGGATCAGACAATGTGTATGTATGTAGACTTCGATCACACAGAGCTGCTTGTTGGAGCGCTCTGATTGGATTGAATGTGTGTAAACTGGAACAGCTCGGGGATCAGCATAAAACACACCAGCTACAAGTTCTTTAGAGATGCCAGACTCAGTCACAGCAAAGAGCTTTGAAACAACCTGAAATGTAACATAGGGGATTTTGCAGTCTTGCAACATTGCTGTACGAGCAGAAAACTTTCGTCTCTTTTCACAGCAAGAGTTGTGCAGACTTCTGGAAATTTGCAGCAAAGTTGCGAGACTGAAAACTTAACCAGCAGCACTTTCTTGTAACCTCCTTTTTTTCTTTTATAAGCAGTAATTAACAACCAATAAACAGTACATTCTTAAGTGTCTTTTACTGTTTTTGTCAACAACTATAACTCGTCCTTTGAAGCATTCAGCTTGAAAATACAGGAGAACACAATTGTTATCATCTAAAATACATCTTTATATAAAATATATGAACGTATTTGTTTTTCTTTATAAATGAAGCCATTATTTAACTTGTTCCCTTTGGTTGAGTCAGCCTTTGGTTTCAAATTTTGCGGGGTGCTTAAACCACGTAATACTTGGTTACCTGTCTAGTTTAGTGTGTATAGGAACAATAATACCTCTCCTTCACTCACCACAACAACTGAGAAAACTCGTCCCGCTGATGAAGGCAATGAAATGCGGTTGAAAGCCCTAGGAGAAATCTGGCAAATGAACGGATAGCTTATGGAGGCTTTATGGGAGGAGTTAAAATAGTTCACAAATACATTAATAAACCCTTAAAATATCATAATAACTGCTTACGATTCCATTATAGTGGGTTATGAACAATTCTTCTATTCAAGTTTAGCTGAACATACTGCTTATAAAGGCTAAATAAGGGGGTTAAAGTAATGTATTACTACATAACTTCATAATGTTTTAGTTCAACTATCTGCGTGCACATTTCCTTTCTTTCTTTCTTTCTTTCTCTCTCTCGCTCTCTGGAGACCACTTTACAAATGAGAGCTACCATTTCTAGCCTCTATCTTCTCCCTGGAGACCTGTCAATATCAGCTACACACACTATTCAAAGTTCAAAGACTAGCATCCCACTACACACACCTACACACACTCTCCTGGCCCCTTTTGTATCTCTGGGGCATATTTAATTTCAGTGTCTGTGTACACATTTTATTATGTCTCCATACGTGCATGTGTGTGTGTGTGTGTGTGTGTGTGTGTGCCACAGGTGGTACGGTGCTGGTGACTCTGCTCTGATAATTGCGGTGACCAAAGCATTGCCGCCCTGTCACATTTGTCATCGCCCTTTTCCTGAAAGCGTGGGTGGGAGGGGAAGGATGGAGGGAGCACATAAGGAGAAGGAGGAAGGAAGAGGAGAAGAGAGGAGAGGAGGTAGATGATGGTAAATGGCCACCCCCGTGGCACCATATGGGAGGTGGTTTGAAAGAGTCAGTCTTGTGTTGCTCTTGCTGTGTGCCTCATGAGTGCAAACCGATCCTTTCCTTTGTATCGTATCTCTGTCTCACTTACTCTGTTTCTTCCTTTTAATGTTTCTTTCTCACTCTCTAATTTTCACACTTTTTATACCTCACTCTCACATTAAAGAACAAACATGGAACCCCTCGCTTCCCCCCACCCCCTTACACACACACACACAAACACACACACAAGGCCATCAGAGTTGTAAGACTGCCATTAAAGGCTTGCGTGGGCGTTGCCAAGTAGGTGGGCACTCTGATTTTCAGGTGTATTTGATCTGTTGTGTTCACACCTCGGCCCTGGCGGAGGGCCAACTGTGTGGGCAGGTAATTTGAGCAAATTAGGGGATGGGGCCTGTGTATTATTAATGACACCCTCCATTGCACGCCTACCTATTGTTCCTTCCTCTGCAAGCACCTTTCTTTTCTTCCGCTCCGAGTCCCTTGGTCCCATCTGTGCCTCCTGCTCAACACCCACCTTCAGCCCCTCTGAAGGCACAGTGTATGGAATGCACACACACACACAAACGGTGCACATTGGACGGGGGCGGCAGAAGGGGGGGATTGGTTCCAGGTGGCAGTTTGAGTGAGAGCATTAATCAAGTGGACAGATCTTCCTGTCACAGACACCTTTAGTGTGCACACACACACAGAGAAGTAACAAACACCACTAACCAAACTCCCATTTAAAATACAACGTTTTTAAATGTGTGCTGAGTGACAAATGATTATGACTTGTGAGAAAGTGAGCAGTGATACCAACGTCTGAAGACACGTTGTAACAAGGTGTACTTATCCCCTCAGACAGCCCTACTGATCTACTGCCAAGCTATTGATCACAGTTAGAGCTGGAACTCTTTGATACTCTTTTACTCATCTTGTGTTACCTTTTCAAAAAATCTAGTAGAATCCTACCCTGTGGGTTATTTGACATAAACAATCAGAATTTCCTAAAAAATATTGCTAACACATCCAACCCGTGCTGCTCTTTTCATGACCTGCTGGTAAGTAGGTTTATGTTTTTGGGAGTTTGGCCTGAGTCAGAGGGGATACCGCATTCCTTTAAGATTAAACTAACAGGGGGAAAAAATCTGCCCTTTTCTCGATGCCGGGCAGAACAGGTATGGCCTTGTGTAGGTGCTGCGGCCACGCTCACACTCACATCATTACAGGCTGAACCCAAACATCCAGGAGACTCGACACTCCATATTTCCCCCTTATAGAAACACGGCGCGTGGAAGCGAAGCCGCCTCGGCCGTTTCGCAGGAAAGCGACTGGAAAGGCAAAACAATGCTGTTCAGGTTTCAGTGGTTTGCTGTATCAGCTCTGCTTAAAGCCGTCTTCTGACTTAAATAACTCAAATAAAACATGGAAGAGAGAAAAAGAGAGGACATGAAACAGACAGGGCAACGTGAAAGAGGTATATGAATCTGGGTTATAATACTGGGGTTCTGTTTCATTCGAGTGAATCGGTTCCAAGATAGACCAATTTTCAAAGTGTTAGGTAGTTACTTCCTCTCTGAGGGCTTATATCGGATAACGGTAATTCGCACAGCATGATGCAATTGAAATGGATGAAGGGCCGCAGGATCTTGTTAAGTGTGAAAATAGCACAGCGCTGCATTAAAAACCTTGCTGGCTAACGCAATGGCATTAAACTACCTGGTAATTATGGTCCATTCAAAAAGCATAGCTTTGCGTACTGTTGGGCGAGTTTGCAGAGCCATCCAAAAAACACACACCAATTTGGCACAGAGCTAGAGTAAACACAGCTAACATATTTAATGTTTGCTATGATTTTTGAGACAAAAAGCAGAGATGTTAGTACTCGTATCATTCAACAAATAGGCTCTATCGCTCCATCAGGGAAAATGTTTTCCATTCTATTATCAACACAGGCAGAAACCTACAGTAAGCACCGTCAATTGGCAGGTTCTCTTATCATAACAGTGTAATTAGCCCCCCAGCTACTGACTATGGGGATAAAAGAAGAGATAATACACAGTTCCTTGTGAGTATTTACACTAAACTCCTTGTTTGTTGTTGAATTCTGCAGTAAAACTCCATTTATTCAATGTTTCAATAACTCCTCAGTGCTTCATTTGGAAGGAGGAGAAGCAGATATTGTTCCTGTCTCTACAGTTCAGAGTTGTTCTGGACGAGACAACAAAGTGTGGCGGTGCACACTACAGAAAAAAAGGGCCTCACAATCAGGCTTTCTCTCGTTTTCTTGGAAAAGGCCAAACTCATTTCCATTAAATTCAGGTATCATTTTTCAGATATAATGGATTCAAAATATGTTCTTATGACCATGCAAATACATTTACAAATGAAAAGAAAAACAAACCTGAGGAGAAGAGTTCCCATGACTCTCTCATTTAGACCTTAATAACTGCCTACAGCCTATTTAGGGCCATAATTAACCCACCGTTCACTGTTGGTACATATGAGTGAAAATACAGACCAATTAATCTATCTTTGATTAAACACTGATCACATTAACACTCGGTAGCTCCCTGATTACCCTCAGGAATTTTGGAGACTAATGTGAACCTCCAGTGCTAATAAGTCCTAATAGCTGGTGCAAAGACACACAGCACCATTTTACTCCATCAATGTGACCCTGCCGGGATTAAATAACATGTTTGCCTCAGAGGTACAATTAACCATTGCTAAATAGAGTTCCTTTGAGCATGGAGTTTAGGGAAGAGTCTTCTCTGCACAGTAGCAGCCAGTGAAGCGCTCAGATTTTCCCCCCTGGCTTTTTCAAATTACCTATTGATGAGTGGGCTTCACGTCTCTCCCTGGCTGTGGGGGGGGGGAGGAGGGGATGTCTGGTTCACTTTTAAGATGTCTCCGAGAAGGAGGCCTGTGGTTAGATCTAAGGCAACACTTATGCAACAGAAGCTGCCTTTCTCAAATACATATACGGTTTCCCTGCAAATTATCTGACATTTTCTTAGGGGAAAGTTTTCCGCCTGGAGTCTTCAGATATTTACCCACATCGCCCCGCTTTTCTTTTGATCGTGTTGATTTGGGTCCGTCTGTGCAAGCACTTTTTTTCTCTTCATTGCAGCGACTGCACAACCTTACTCAACGATAATTGCTCCCATGACTTAATTGTCTATATGTAATTAAGTTTTTAATAGAGAAAATAGGCACTTAAATGTTCGCCAGAGAGGCATGGTGGTTGAGTGGGTGCCACACATGTTGAAGATTATTCTGCCCTCCTCATCTGATCTGCCAGTCTGAGAAGTTATAAAAAAAATGTATTTGAGGCAATTAAATGAAACTTGCTTGATGTAAATGCCAAGACAAATTTTAATGAGCCCCCTTTTCTCAATTTGGAATATTTTCCCGCTCATTCAAGTCAGCTCAGTTTATCGCTGGGAATGTACACTCAGTCCTAAATTAAAGTTGTCCTTAAATACAAACCAACGGTTGGGATGGAGTAATGTGGCTTTCTAACTAACAAAACATATTTTGTAACGTTTTGTTCTCATAAAACTGGCTGACGCCGGACAAAATGATCCAGGAGAAACATGGGAGCAGGAGAACTCGAAGAAAATGTATAAAATCAACAGAAGGCAAGACTCGAGCTTAATTACTTCATGTTTTGGTCCACTAAATGGATTCAAGTTGCGAGCAATAGACAATCCTTAATCTCCCAAATCAAGATTGAAAGAAATAAGTATATGTATTAAAATCCATGAAGCAATTTTTTTAAATCAAATGTCACCCTATTGTCATCAAATCAAACTTCAATCAAACTTAGATCCTCTTTTGGTCTGACCTGAACAAATGGCGCCAATCTTAATTTTCACCAGTTCTAATACACTACAGTAGACTCCATTTATTTATTTTATATCATAAATACAACAGAAAGCACTGGTGGTCTTGCAAACTCACATTTTGCCGTCGAGGGGTCTTTTTGTGGTTGTACCCACAGATTTACTACCCAGATGTTCATAAACAGGGGCAACGCCACTGAGCCGCAGCACAATCTCAATCCGCAATACACTAAACGAGAGAATTGATCAGTGATTATCTTTCCTCCGAGTCGCTCCACCTGAACATCTGTACACATCTGCTCCTCTCTCCCTCTGCCACAGCATGCTTTCAATTTCCTGCAGCGCTGCTCGTCTCCGCTCGTTCTCCCGCGCGCCGACCCCAGAGACACACAGAGAGGTCAGGGGTTAACATGGTAATAGGTGGTGGTGATTGGTGGAAGACGCTCACTCTCTCCCGGCTTTCAGAGTGTATTAGGAGCCACCGTGCTTCTGTGTGGAGCAGGAGCCCAGAACAGCTGTGTCTGACCACGGAGCGGCTTCTTAAAAACATCTTTTAAACATTTGATTTGGACAGAGGAGCTGAGGCTATGGACCGGAGCGAGAAGGGGGGGGGGGGGGGGCTATTATACTGTCTATTCCTTGTGTCGCACAGGAATGGAAATGTTTGTTTAAATTTGAAAATTCATCTGGCAACCCTAAAACATCATTTATTTTGCTGATTAAATTAGATTGTGTAAAGAAGCTGTCACAATAGAATACAGCAAACCCAAAACAGAGGCCGCAAACGGGAGCGCGCAAGTCGGCCTTAACATGTAATTGAAAATCATAAAGTTGACACTGCTACCGTTCACAGGTTTTCAATTTTTGTGGTCTTTTTTTCCTATAGATCCCCTTTGGTAGGCAAGCAGGATTTAGGAGGATCAGATAAAGGAAATATAGATGAATATGAAGAATATGTTGACTATAAAAGGGTAATTGTGCAACTATTTAAAAACAAGAAATGGTTTATATACAAACTTTAACTTTAGTAATTTGAGGAGAAGCAATAAGTCAGGGTAAATCGATAAGATTCAAATAAATGTATACATAAATAGTCTAGCACTCAAATTATAAATTCATTTTTTATGTCTGTTGATGAAATGCTCCCTGGAGGCTGCAGAAACCTACACTGATTCATTAATTAATGACAGCAGCACGACTGAACAGTGTGAGGAAACGAATACAGACCTTTCTTGGCAAACTAATCAATACTTCTTCCATACGCACAACGGAGACACCCAACGCACACAACTGAGTAATCCCCACATCTTGTTTCAATGCTCGACTGTAAACTCTCTGGTGCAGCGTCTGTTTACGTTTGTCAAAAATATCACCCATGCTTTTGTTTTTGGTTCCGCAATGGCATCGCTTTGTAAATCTAAGGGTATGTTGCACAAACATGTCATCTTCTTCTTTGAGAAATATTTATAAACATAACGTAGAGTAAATTGCGGAATCTTTCGTTTTCCTGCGCACCGCAAAACTCCTTGATGATGGTTGGGTCTTTCTTCCACCACAAAAGCTTGGACCTTGATAGCAGGGTCCTCATTGACCTCGGCTGATCCCATTCCACTCATCTGGACACGAATCCTTCAATCGGATCCAAGTTTGTTACCCCCATTACCCAAACCCCTTCATTCCTGTATCCAAACCTCAACACCTGACCCCGAGTCCTCCCCATGACCCGAGCCCCTACAAGCCAACTCCAGACACAACGGCAACCGACGAAGCAGTACTCACCCCAGAAGAAGTTTTGTTGACATGGTGTCACTGTGCTGAAAAGGCTGTTAGATGCCATAGCTGCCTCTGGTTGCAGAAAGCCCCACTTTTGTTCCTCTGTGGTTTCCGTGACCCTTGACACGTCCTAAACCAAGAGCACGCAGCGTGTCATGAAAAAAAAAATGGAAAAAGCCATCTACAAGACATGCTTTTACGTATCAACTATTTCAACGACCACAAGTAACAACCAGGTCTGGTTTTATGGAGCAAAAAAAATTGCAGAGGCAAATATCGCCTTTGCGGATACATCAGATGGTGTCGGACTTGCTTGCTTGGCGAGTGTGGTTGGAACGTACTTACTCGCTTAGCGCCGTCCTTGTGACTGGTGTTGGCCCGCGACGATTAACCATTTACACTCCAGGTTTCGCCCTCAAACACCAACCCCGAGCCGCACGTCTGTGGTTCTGTGGTTGTTTGGGAGGCGAGCAGAGCCCTCACACAACCCAAAAGGCACCAGCTTTAAAACTCGTCTCTTTCCTGCCCTCCATGTGCCGTCACTGGAGAGCCTGGGTCACATGCCCTCTGACGTCATCACGACACAGCAGTGGAGTGGGACAGCCTACCGTTGTGGCTTTCTTGCCTCGTCTCTCCTCTCCTCTGACTTTTTTCTCTCCTCTCTGGCTCCCCTCCTTCTCTCTTAAGCGTGGTTCAACAGCGTTTCCAGGCTCTCTGGGGGATTGAGGTCTGACGCTCCCATGAGTCAGGAGGCTTCAGTGGGGGCAGCTTGTTCAACCGCCCATGCCTCCTCAGCATATGGGGGACAGCAATCTCTCTGCTTTGCTCTCCCTTCACTCTTTCATCCACCTCCCTCTCTCTTTATGTGTCTCTCTCTGACTCTGCTGCTCCGTCCCTCAACTCCTTTAACAGGCTGCTGTGCTGCTCCTGTCTGCCTCTGAGCAGGGAGAGCTGAGCTTAGTAAGATTTGAGGGTGTGAGTGAGGAGCGAATGGCTGGCTGGCTGGCGGTGTGAGACTGGGTGTGTATGTGTGTGTGTTGTCTGTGTATACATGTGCAGCAGAGAGAATGAGGAAAGAGAGAGACAGAAAGGCTAAGTGTGTGTGTGTGTGTGTGTATGTGTGTCTGTGTGTGTAGTAAAAGCGGAGGCGGTGTGAAACTGCTTATTTACAGAGGAGTGTGCGAGAGCTGCTCCAGTGTCACTTTCCAGCCTGAATTTTAAAGCTTTTATCTTCCGTTTCACACTTTTTCCTTTGCTGTGTTACAAACAGTATTGTTATTGTGTTCTTACTGTAATAACTGTGTATGTTTGTGTATGCACATGTGCATGCAAGCCTGAACTGACCTTTAATTGGCTTCCATAGAAGCGACAGACAGGGGCGATTCCTGTAAGAGGCCGTAAATCATGGCCACCTGTCTCGTTTCTGAAAGAGATGCCTTCTCACAGTCTCGCTAACACACACACACACGCGCAAGAATGGCCTGCCAAGATGTAGTGCAGTGCAGCTCATGACAATTAACGATGAATCATCAAACACACACACACACACAGACATGCGGTACACACCCATCACACGTCACGCCTCGTCTTTGATCAGGGACCGTAGGTGTTTTGTTTCAACACATCAAAAACACAGACGGGGTGTTCGTACAGAAGAAGAGGAATGTGTGGCATGAAGCTCGGGGTTCAGTCAGGTTCAAAAGTATATCAGTCGTCGTGTCACTAAGTATGTAAGTATGACTAAGTAGTAAAGAAAAGATCCATGCCTCGGGCCCTTTTCTCATGATTTGTTATTACTAGTGGAAACTACCTTTTAATCAGTCATTTGAATCTCTCACGATTTAATCATAGTCTGTAATTAAAAAGGCTGGTCCTTCTAAATAAAGAATGGCAGCTTTTATGAGCCATGTTTTTGAAATATCCCTCTTGAACGGAGGTGAGCAGAATTCCCTTTCTGTTGCTAACAGAATTAAAATAGTTTTTTTTCCGTATGTGACCAGTACTATGGATGATGCACAGGTTTAATTGGAACTATGTTCTATCATAGAAATAGTAAATAATAAGAAAACTTTTGCTGCATTTTTCAAATGTATTTCTTTATGGCTGTGAGCATCATAAATAAACTTAATTTTACCTTTATTGCATTGGGGTAGCAGCAGAAATCTCAGACCAAAACCTAGACACCACAAGAGGTAAAAGACAAAATGTTTTGTTTTGTCATTTTTTGGAACTGTTAAAGGCATTGTTACAATATGAAAACGAGCAGAATAAGGATATAGTTTGGGTGTAGTATTTGAAATACATTTTGCTTGTCTAAAAGTAACATTTGATAATTTGTCTTAAAGTATATTGTAAAGAAATGTTACAGTAATCCAGATGATTTAAATTTTGTAAGACGTACAATGCTTCATCACAGCCCTGAGATAACATTAAATCAATGGAAATCAAGGATTTTTCATGTTATTGCATTACATAAAAGTGAGGTCAATGAAAAAATTTGTAACTCTACTTCAAGTTTGTAAAATGTAAAACTATGGCTAATAAAAACATCTGTGTGAGTAATAAAGTAAATTGAAGTTCAATATTTACTTAAAATCTAACTTACAATAATAATATAGTAAACAAAATTGAAATACAAACAATCCCCAAGAAATTATACGGCACAACTGTAGTTCCACAAGTCTTTGCCACTTGCCCTATTTTTGTGCAGTGAAACATTTTCCTTGGCTTGGTGCTTTGTAAATATTTGCTGTCTAAAACAAGAACATGCCTCTTGAGTTGCAGCACATGTTACAGAATCCTTAGGGAAGGCCTATTCAGATGGTGCACACACACTGACTATCCCAGAACGTACACAGTACCTATCTCCATATAGAGATTGAATCGTTCACATCATGCATGCAGTTCACCTTGATGCCTAATATACTATTCATCAACAGTCTTCCTTAAAGGAGAATTCCGGTCGATTTCCACATGTAGCTTTGTTTAAAAAAAAAATGGTATTGCTGTCAGGAGCGAGACAAATGAAACAAATCGGTTCTGCCTACACCGAGTTATCCTCCTGCTAACGTTAGCACCCAACAAGCTTAAACAGGGCAAGTTTTCAACGTGTTTTTAGCTTTTAAACATGTTCAAAATGTCATTAAAAGTGCCTACCCATGTGAAGTGATTCCTCCTGAGGGAACACAGTGAATCTGACTGCTGCAGATGTGAAATAAATGAATGAAAGTTGTGCTAATTCAGCTGTGTATAGTTCCAGTGTTGAGACTGCAGTTAGAGAGCTTAGGGACCGTTGACAAACTACAACATCAAAAACAGATAAAACAAAGATGTGTAGGCTATCAATTTATTGATTAAATAAGGTCTTCAAACTTACCTCAATTATAACTTGCCTCCTGCTAGTTGTACAACAGCACTTAATTTTCAAAAATAAGTATATGCTTATTTTTGAAAATATCAACTCTTTTCAGTTCCGTTTGTAGACGTTCCTGAAGCACAGGAACTAAACAGAGCTGAATTAGCACAACTTTCATGCATTTCTTTCACATCTCCAGCAGTCAGATTCGCTGTGTTCACCCGGACGAAATCACTGCACATGTATAGACACTTTTAATGGCATTTTGAATTACTCTAGCTGGAGGATAACATGGTGTAGGCAGCACCGATTGGTTTCATTTTTCTCTTTACTGACAGCACTCCACATTTACAAACAACAGAGCTACTGTTGGAATCGACCGGAATTCTCCTTTAATGATTGTCAGACTAAATTGTTGACTCACCAGTGCAAAAGCAAAGACAAGCTGGATTAGGGATTAGTTTGGTACTTCATACTTTGACAATAATATTTCATGTCATGTATAAACCTTTTTAAGGTTCTTGTGAATGGATGATTTGCTGTCAGAAGCATTAAACTTCAGGACAGAGTGCAGCACTGCCGTGAGTTCTGCTAAGCCACAGTAAATTACACGCAGTTTGATGGGAATCTAATTTGCACATCACGATGAAATCTAAAAATCGGAATGAAAAAAAAGCATAAATGTCAAACCCGACTCGTATGGCAGAAAAAATAACTTCTTGGGTGGCATGGCATGTGATAAACAACCTTGGTGAAAATCCGGACTATGATGATGTCGTCTCAGATATCTCTGCATGAATTCTTTACGAACTGCAAGGATTGAAAGGCCAAGGAATGGATGATGTTTTCCCCTCACACAGTAACAACATTTAGATGAAATCAGCCCAATATTGTTTTACTTGCCCAACTTTTGGTCAGGTCAGTGGTTCACCCACCACAAATCGATTCCATCACCAAAACCTTGACCACAACCCCTAGTTGTCTATAAGCACGTCTAAGGATTTTAACCCAACTCACCCCTGATCTAATCCACAAAAAAATTTAATTAATTTTGGAAAATAAGGTATTTATTGAATTTATCCAGCGAGATTGGACGGATTTTAACAATTGTATTGTAAGAGGAGCCAGTGATCTGTGTTTTAATAGATTTAACATATCTAATCATACTGTGTATGTATAGAAGCATGGGAGCGAGTTCAGCTTGTCTTCATTTTGCTGTACTGACAATTTTGTAATATATGTACTCCTTGCTGTTAAAAAAATGCTTCTATGTGAAGGTAATCATGTTAAAGGCTAGAATATACTGTGGAATATAATATTTTATTCATTACTGGTTCTCCACTGGTGGCCGTATACTACACTTGCTATACTTGTGTGTGTGCGGAGCAGAAGAGCCTGGCCATACTCTGAGCTCTGGCCAAGGTCTGCCCTGAGGACTGTGGTCGATGGCCCACCCTGCCAGACACTTTCTCTCTCGTACCACTCAGGACCACACACCTTCAAATGGACTCGTTTTGTTATCACAAGCTCTCGCAGAAACATAATAGAGGTATCATGTGTTGGAACATGCTTTAAAATTACACATGCTATTAAGACAGTGTGTGTGTGTGTGTGTGTGTGTGTGTAATGCAGTGTTGCTTTATTCCTCGCTTTGTCGCAGCAGATGGACATTGCAGTGGGCTGTTTTCATAGCTAATTATTTCTTACAACAGAGTATTTCTAGAAAAGTAATGGAGGATAATGATACCTAAGATGGATTAAAATTAACTCAGACTGAGGCTGTCTGGATTTGTCTCTCGCGAAAGCTAAAAGTGATGTGACATAATTAGCCCAGAGCAGACATTACAAGTGGAAGTATTACAGTATTAGAAAAGGAAGGGCTTATTAATAGCCCTTTTGGCTTGTGTTGTGTACTCTCTCTGGCGAGGCATCAGAACGGCCCGTCCGGGCAAACAGGCAGGTACAGTGATTCACTTTAACAGGCGACATCTGTAAAACGCCAAGGTAGTTTACACTGCGGCCAAGCCCGAATTAACGTGCTTTCATTGGAAACAAACACCGCTTGCAATCAGCTTCTGTTGGCCGCTGAGCCGCTGGTGTGAACGTAAATATCTCCTTACGGCGCTGCTGAGGCGGGACGGTGACCTGGACCCACACACTGAAGCAAGAGTCACAGAGGGGTTCACTTCAACATGGTCCAAAACTCATGGAAGTGCAGAAACGTAACGCCAAGAGGATGTTGATGTTCTGTGTGAATTGTTTGGTAAAGTACGGTATAGTATAATCTTAATGAAAAGTAGATGTTTTTCTTTTGGAGTCCAGCAGGGGTATCTACATCGTCCAGTGACTTAAGGCCCTTTATTGTGGTGTCTGGACAGCTGTTTTTGGAGTCACAGCTTTGAGGGAAAATAAAGTTGGCCTTTAAGTAATAAGGGGAAATGTTTAATGTCAAATGGCACACGCACAACCTAAACACACATTAAAAATAGCTTGTGGAGTTGTGATTACATAAAATTGCAAAAAGGGGTAAGTTAGATCATTGGTAAAGGCTGCGATGAGGAGGCTGTGGCTGACCACCGAGAGACTGGGCCGTTTTTTTTCTCCATTCCTCATTTTAATCAAGGGCCCAGTCCAGTATAAACAGCGCCTACCTACACTGCAGTTCAAACAGTGAGGCCCGCTGAGACCCAAGCGATGATTTCTAAATGTTCACTGACAACTCGGTTTAATTTGTGTGCTAAGTAGATCGAGGTGGACTTATATATATCTTTCCCACTTGGCACACATACCACTCTCCCGCTACTTTTCCACCTCTGAGAAACTTTATGATACTTTATGAAAAGCAATACTGGTCCTCCAGGAGTCCTGCTGTCTGGTTTATATATGCCATGCTGTGTTAAAGGTGAGGACAGGTCCAGCCGAGACTTACAGCGGCTTCTTCATACCAAAGACAAGCTGACCGTGACTGAGGACCTTGTGGTGCTCCTCCTTCTACTCTAACTCCACTCTGAGGTTGGTACAGTATAGTTGCCACGAGAAACCCTGTCATTGTGTGGTCAGTCGTCAACAACTGAGAGATTTTACAATAGCTGCGAGGCCGAGGTTGACAGAGTTCAAGCGTCCAAACTGCTAAGTCAGCATTATAATTACGTCGCACTGATGATACAACTCCCCTGCGAGGTCACATGATGCCCGTAGTCACAAGTTGCCGTCACTCTGGGTAAATGTCAATAACAGAAATGACTGTGTGTCATGCATACGGCGAGTGTGAGGAGTAACAAGTTCACTCTGCGCTGGTCATGACTCAAATCTAGGGGGTCACCACAGCCAATCGCAACGTGAAAGGGCTTAGACTGTCCATAAGCTGTCCATTATGTGTCTCACAAACTCAAGTTTACTTGCTGTCGAGAACAAAGTACGCCTGATGAAGGCAGACGGCTCACTGGAGAAACAAGCCATTATGAGGAGGAGTTCGGCACTGTGTCACTGACAATGGGGCAAACAAAAGGCTCTGTTGTCTCCTCCAGTTGGTGGGTTATTTTCTTTTTTTTCTGTGGGGCTTTTGTTATGGATAATTGCCCTCCTCACATGATTTCATAATGCTGTGACTCGTCTTTCAGTCCCTGTGTAACACAATAACAAGATAAAAAAAGGGGGGGGGGGGGATCTAAATCTGAATTTTTGACATTGTTTAGAAGTGGCCACTTTTCTTCATTGTGGTGTATAATTTTAGAAAGATGTATGAGCAGGACGCTGACTTGAACCAGTCATAATACAGCCTGCAGCACAGGCAGGCAGGCAGGCCAGCTTCCAGAGTTCACTGGCTGTATTGTCTTAGCATAATCATTTAAAAGTGCTCGCACAATTGTACCATGGTTTATGGCTTTATATCTTATTGCTGTCTTAATATCAAATTCAAATCAGATGGGAATACTCCCGAGCAAACCCAGATTTACACTGGATAAAAAAAGAAGTTGCCATACTGTGTAGCATTGTACAGCTGTATTCCATCTGACATGTATTTCTATGTTGTACAATCATTTTCAACATTAAATAGAAGTACATTGAAAGTGGTTTTGTATTAGCTGTTATAAGCTCATATTTATCACCTGATGCTCTTTCAAGATGGGTGTTTCTTTCTTGCTGAGAGCAGTTTATTACGGTATGCAGTGTGTAAATAAGAGTCTGTGTTGCTACCCTTAGGACTCGGTTGAACTATAAAAAATGTTATCCACACAAAGCCGTCTCACATGTACTGTACCTGCACAGAAGAAACCCTGTGGCATTGTCTATCAGATGCTTGGTAGGTATGCAATCCTCCTGAGTCAGCAGAGATCAATCCGAGACAGGCCAGCCAAGGAATGTATTTACTCCTCATGGGGGAAAAAAACACTTAACTTCAAACAGAGAGCACAGATCACATTATAATGTATGCTGGAATTTGACTAATCCAACAGCATATTGACAGCTAGGAATGCATATATTATAGTATGGCTAGGTAAGGGAGCACTTGTAAACACATTCTTAAAATGAACATGCATTCCAGTGTGTGCCGTTAAAACACGCATGCAGATTAAATGTGCTTGTAAAAAATTAAAGGCTTACTGTGCTACTGGAAGTACTTTTTTAAGTGAAAACAAGAAACTCAAAAGCCCAGTTAAACAGTGGTGGGTGTTCTATGTTATTATAAAAAGTGGCACAGGAGAAAACCGGAGTTTACATGCATACCTGAAATACATTTTCATGCCAATGTGTGGTTTTCAGGGGGGCGGCTGTGGCGGTTGCCTGCCAATTGGAAGGTTGGGGGTTCAATCCCTGGCCCTGCAGTCCCATGTTGAAGTGTCCTTGAGCAAGACACTGAACCCCGAGTTTCCCGCGATGCTGCACCATTGGAGTTTAAATGTGTGTGAGTGTTTATCTGATGAGCAGGTGGCACCTTGTACGGCAGCCTCGGCCACAGTGTATGAATGGGTGTGAATGGTGAATGGTTCTTGTTCTATGTAAAAGCGCTTTGAGTAGTTGTTAAGACTAGAAAAGCACGATATAAATCCAGTCCATTTGCCACATGCCATTGTATAGAAAATACCCATTTAAAGTAAAAGTCCTGAGCTGAAATGTTAATAAACTAAAATAGTGTTTTGTTATAATATAACTACTCACTGTGCAGAAGGATGGCCTGTGTGAGTGGTATATTGTAATATTGGATTACAGATACCAGTGCATCAATGTGTAAGCAGAATTTCACTGCTTTGTTTTTTTAGATCAATTTTTTTATTGATAATAAACAGGTAAACTTTCAATATTAGTACAGTTTTAGACTTTTAAAAACATCCCAAAACCTAACACCTAGCAGCATTTCACTGTTGTAGCTGGTCCAAGTGAAGTTAATTTTATCCCCTTTGTATGTTAGACACTTTCACTTTATACTGCATTTTAAGATGATTATTAGTGCAAACTAACTAAGTTATATTTGTCAAATAAATGTAGCGGAGTAAAATGTAGTTAAATAAAAGTATACAGTAGTATAAAAAAATCTGTTAAAGTACAGTACCTGAAATGTGTACTTTATTACAATACTTGAGTAAAAGCACATTCCATCATCTTGTCTTTGCACTATATTGTAATATATATTTTCCGGATATATATTAAACACATATGTACTATCACAATAGCAACAACGCGTTACAAAATAAAAGTAATCTGTAGAATAAAAAATAAAAAAAACAGCAGCTTTGTGAAGGTAGTCACTGAATGGAATGAATATATTTTTATTTACTTTTTACTTTTTATTTTAATATACGATTTATATTTCAAGTATTACAGTAAGCCCTAGGTGTTTAATAACACACTCACAATCATAACACTGTGAAATAAAATGATTGTTCATGAATACTAAAATTTGTCATAATTGTCATTGTCATTATAAGTGTTATAATAACTAAAGATAAGAATAAAGACATGTATCACACATGGTAATTTATTTGAAGCACATCTTTAAGCAGGAAAGTTGGGGCCATTTGTGAATGAGGGTGCACTGAACTATACTGCGATGCATTTAAATGCAGCAGGACAAATCAGCAAAAAAAGAATTGAACGAGGACCAGCATGCCTCTCTTTGGTCAACAGAATGAGATCTTTTGGTGCCATTTTTATCCAAACAGTCAAACACAACTGTTCCGCATATGAAAGGACTACAGTTGGACTTAAATGAGGTTTCTAATGTGTCTCATTTGAACAGCACACATATTGTTCCTCCCCAACATTATTTTACAGATGGTGGTTTTGGGATGTGTATTTGTGAATTACAATGACTCCTTTTTTACTCTCAAAACATTCCTGCAGCCAGCGAGATGAAATGCTGGAATCTGAGGCACGATGCTAATTTGAAGACAGAATAAATCTATAAATCTGACTTAGTCTCTCGCCCGGGGATATACAGCCATGATAATTACAGGTTGTCTTTACAGACATGCAGACATCTCTCATCTGTATTGCTAATAGTATAAACAGCAGGGTACTACGTGCATTCTCAATGTCTGGTAGGGGTGAGCAGAAGTAAGCTGTAACACTGATATCATTATAAAGCAGAAATATGGGGGCTCAAATTGCATGTTGTTGTGATGAAGGATTTACAGCAGTTTAAAATAAATGATCTGTTTGTCGTTATGCTGTGTGTCAGGTGTGGGATTATCCACTTATTATCAACCATGAATAATTCTGAAAACACAAATGGAAATAACATTTGCAAAAGTGCAAAGCCAGATGTTCAGTCTTTGTCATGAGCCTGAATTAAAACATATTTGTGAAAATATCGCTTTATAACGCTTTGATTGTCCCTCGCAAACAAGCAAACAGGCATCCCCTGTCCCTGGCAGAATGACAGAATGAGACACATCTAACACAAAGCATAACGGATGGTCTGGGAGGACAGTGCTGCATCTGGTTGTAGTTAGATCCTTGTTTTGCTGTGTCCTTCAGACTGGGTGCCATAGGCCCAAATGCTCAAGCAAGAAGAGTTCATATGGACACAAAACCAACATGTGGTGCCTGAAAGACTCCCCACAAGGGTCAGCTTCAGGACTCACCGGCCCAGGAGACAATGGATCAGGACGCGGTGGATTGGATTGAATCGCTCGTGCAGGCCATGAAACCAACACTGGAGAGACATTAAAAAGAGTGTTGGCCACGTGGGGAGCTTTATTGAGCTAGAATTCTAGAGACCAAGCAAAATGCAGGCCTGCCCAGATTTAATCTACACTGTTAAAAAATGTCTCCTTTTCCTGTTTCTCATTTTATTCCACCATGAAGTTTTGAGTTTTCTCAGCTGACCAGTTGGGCTGGATACGATCCACACTAGAGACCATTCGGAGCAGGTGAGCTTCCCATCCAAACCAATCAAACCCACTCGTTCTCTAAGACGTGAGAAATTTCTATGTGCAATGCTAACATGCCCTCTCCGTGGGTCGGCCTTTCTGCCTCTGCCTCTGCATTCGTAGGAGTTCATAAGAGGCAGTTATATTGTTTTTGCATGGTCAGACTTTTCCGGGTATTTTTGCGGCCTCCTGTTTGCACACCTGGCGGAATTGTGAAAGTTTGTCTTGGGTCATGTGTGTTTACCCACCCCAGGCCCCAGAGGTGACCCCATCACGCCACCGACAGGGAGGCCAGCACTTGCGTGTGGCGATTTCCAAAGTGGCCAGGCTTGGAGAAGGGCCACATTGCCTGTACTGCCTTTCAGCAATCTGGCCCCGCTCTGGCTGCGCTTAGAGGGGGGGGGGGGAGGGGGGACTTGTTGGCAGGGCCCTGCAATGTTTTCAGAAGCACAGACTTCTGGCAGCATCGCTCAATATGATGGAGAAAAATGCCTGCTGCTAATGAAAGCCAGCAGTGTCTCTTGAATTGGACTATAACCCGAAAGGCATTATGTAACTGAGATATCGTAAACATTTCAAAATTGTCTCTCAACAAATTATCAGTGTTTATTTTTTTCCACATTATATTTGATATTTTTGAAACAGTTTGTAATTGAAGGAACTGCTCTGAATGTAGACAGCGTTTCTTTTGAAACCAAGAACATTTTGCCTGCAATTATTTTTCTATTTGATTGTCCTTTGGCCAACAGATTTCAAGAGGGCAAGTAACAGGCATGGTTTTTGAATGTTGGTACGTTATTCGCAAGGAACTAATTTGTATTCATAAATAGTCAAAATACAAAGATTGACTTTGTGGCTTTAGGATAATTTTATATGTTTTATTTAGGATGTGCAATTTAGATTTGAATCACTGTGACAAAAACAAGACCCCGGCTTATCAGAGATGTGCAAACGCTGCATCTGCAATAATCAGCGACATATGAATGATCCTCTTTCACTCGTGTTTTCATAGTGGTGTTTTTAACCCGAGCTCAGTCCTGCACCTACAGTATGTATTAGTCAAATATTTATCTTGTTCAGAAATACGCGGCTATATTGAGATGGGAATAGGGTAAGATGATTTAATGGGCACATCAGAGAGCCCTCTTGAGTGCCAAAACTTTGCAATTTTGGTGGTCTTCTCTCAGAGATCAGACACCTGAAGGGTCGTTTAGGAGACCACGGGATGCTATGATTCAAGACCCACTGAGGGGACATGAAAGTGTGTAGAAGATGGAAGGGCCTGGATGGCAATTACTGCTCATCAAGGCACATTTCAAAGGGTGACTAAATTGTTGAGAGTCATGCATATACTAGATTTACAGATTTTCCCCTTGGTGTCTCTCCTAAATAGTCAGGGTGGGGAAGCAACATTTTTATGTCTGCACACATATCATCACTACACAATAAACTAAGTTTATCTTCACTGGAGCAGATTTTTCAAGAGTAAGAAGTTAATCAAAAAAGTATTCCTTGCTGTCTAACTTACATATTTGCTGTACTGTTTACTGACTGCTGCTTAAGCAAAGTACAGTATAACCATTTGATCCAACTGAAATAACAGAAAACGAGACATTAAAGAAAAAATCTGTCTCAGTCTTTATTTGGAATTCTAAATCTTCCGCTCTTCGACTTTCACGCTGAGTACCAGCATAGAAAATGTGCTTTTTCAGTCAATTTAATGAACCAACTTTCACTCAAAATAGACTGAACAAACATTTCATCTTTAAAGCTATTTCCTCTGGATGATTCCGTGCCATATTTGAGAACAGAAAAAGTTTCTAACTTACACATTGCACTTCATATATCACCATTAACGTCAAATGTCATAATCTTAAAAATAACATTTGTCTTGTTGTATTTTTTCCATGTCATGAAATTTGATGAAATGTTCTAAAGTGTCCTTTGTGTTGTCCTTTGAATAACCAGCCACAGGAATAGATACTTCCAGAAGGCACTACTAAAGTTACTGCATGAGGGGAATCAATCATGACACCCGAGTTCTGCTTTTTCACTTAAAAAAGTCGTAACACTTAATCACTGTACAATTCCTGGTTTAAAAGCATTGAAAGCACTTGTAAATTCCTCAAGAATAACAAGTTATTCATTAAATAACAATGCAAAGTCGCTCTGTAGTAAATAACTGCAGAAAACACATGTGTACACTGTAGAAAACTCACATGTACAGTTACTCGTCAACACAGAGTAAACAGAAAACGGGGTGTTAAAATATGTTGTCAGTAACATACTGTATGTCTGTGTTTTCCAAAGAGGAGAATGAGCTACATGTGGATGTATTTTGAGGGTTATTGTTATGAAACAAATTAGTTTTTTATTTTTCTGTCTTTAGTTTTTGACAGGACAGTTAGGTGAGAAAGGGGGAAGACAGGGCTGTAATCAACACCCCCAAGACTAGTTCAGTCCAAGTCAAGACCGAGTCCAAAGCGGTTCGAGTCCAAGTCAAGACCGAGTCCAAAGCGGTTCAAATCCAAGACAAGACCAAGTCCAGGACAGGAAAAAAGGTCTTATGCATTACAGAATCAAGACAATCATTTTGGGTTTGGCTTTCCCTCCAATATTATTATCAACATAATAAAGACACCTGGACTTGGTTGAGACCCAAGGCCATATCTGGCAAGACCAGTGGCCAAGTCCGAGTCCAAATAATAGCGAGTAAAAGACCATAGAAAAACGGTCTAGAGTACTACAGCCCTGAGGGAAGACATGCAGGAAATCCTCACAGGTCGGATTCAAATGCTGGACCTCTGCGCCGAGGCATACACCTCTCAGTACATGTGTGCCCGCTCTCCCACTGAGCCAACCTGGATAAATGAGTTTAAGAAAGGATTTTTAAGGACGATGCC
This sequence comes from Etheostoma cragini, assembly GCF_013103735.1. NCBI lineage: Eukaryota > Metazoa > Chordata > Actinopteri > Perciformes > Percidae > Etheostoma > Etheostoma cragini. The sequence goes on from NC_048424.1 coordinate 20,561,524, forward strand.
AAATGGGCCCATAAATAATTTTCTAGGGTATAATTCAATATGCAAAACTGTAATAACCTGCATATGGGGTGATAATGATATTCTGGGTTTGCTTGGTTTAGAAAACCAAAAGAGACACTATTATTCCCTTTTACCATGTCTAGGCTTTTGTCTTTGATCAATAAAATAACTGACTGGTAGTGTGATAATCCTCTTTAAAGGTTCCTAATGGTTTCATGACATGAGAACCACGTGGGTGGCCATGATCATTTACATAAATGACACATTTAGAACTGCTTGCATTCAAAACAGTCATTAAATCAGTGTTCCCTAATGGTGGTTCTTATTTTAATAGGCAGGATTATATGAAACGCTTTGACATTATATTATATATTGAATTAGTTGCACCTAATTAGAGGGGAATGCTTGATGGACGGCTCTTCTTATTCACAGGCACACACCACCAGACCAGATTCACAAATATTCTTTCCTCTAAAGCAACCGCAATACTTTTGTGTTGTTTCAGGTACAGTAGGTTCTCATTTCATTCATTTGAGCAAACCTCAAAATAAATGAGGCTATACATACTGTACATGTCGCGCTATTCAAGCACAAAGTCAAATTCAACAAGACATGACTTTATTTTTGGCGCTTTAATTCTGCAAAATACTGCAAGTCGATGGGATGTTCAGGTTCCATCCTATTAAGACTCTAAAAATGGACTAACTTTTGTGTGCTGCTTCTGCAAAGTATGTAAGCAGCAGTAGCTATCTGCCCTGACCTTCTCCTATAACCAGGGCCAGGTTTCCCTAAAGCATCTTTGCCCTACAGTAAGTTCATCTAGGTTTCACTGTAAGCTGATGTGTAAACATGATCTCAGTGAAAAAGGCTTTTAAGAAACTCCACAAGGCCAAGTGCCCTGCTGCCAAACAAGGCTAAATGGTTTACACAGAAAATATATAAACCCAAACTACCGCTTCATAAAACGCAGTTTCAACCGATAGCTCCCTCGCCATGCAAAAACAGGCCTCAAGGGAATTGGCTGAGTTGTCCCACCCACTCACTTTCTCAGCTGGAGAGAGAAGAAAGACGGACTGTCGCAGATGCTCTGTGTGTGTAATCTAACTGGATGAATGTGACTGTGTGATATACAAGTGACTCATCCCTTGCTAACAAATGCCTTCATTTTAACTTCAATTTATTGTCATGACAGCTGTGAGATAAAATATCACCAATGCAGATATCACCGCTCACAGAGCCGAATCCGAAGACACGATGACTACCCACCTATTGAAGGCATGACTGACTCCCAGGGCTGTTGCCAAGAAAGGGAGATCCCCTGCTAAACAATATGATATCACTTAATCCCGCTCCTATTCCCCGAGCAGCCAAGCCCACATAGGCTTTCCACTCAGTGGTGATGACTGGGCTCTCTGCTGATGAAAGAGAGCAGAGGCCCATTAAACCTTACGACTCATCGGCTCATCTGAGCAATCTGGAACAGGCGAAGAGCTGGGGGAGCGGCTGAAGGAGACAAACAACTGACAGTTACAGTACAGGGGATTTCATTTTTTATGGTTCAACTTTTAAAGCTGGACTGGAATTATGATTTTTCCCAAAACAATATCCTTTGTTTGACATATTTGGTCAAAATTATAACTGACACAAAGAGAAATATAGTGGCTCCTATAATTATCAATATCAATGAATGCATAGTACAGGCAATTAACCATGTGGGGAGCCAACGTTGTTAGCTGTTGCTTTGAGGTGGAATTTATGAATCCCTTCTGATCACTGCTGATTGGATGATTTATTCAGCTCAGTTCAAAGGTTTATGGTCCCTGACTACGTATCTCGCAAAGGTTTCTTCTAACCTGCGTAAAATTCCCATTGAAATCCAATTTAGTCATCTGTTTTTAGGTTCAAAATTTAAGTCAACATGTTTTGAAAAATTGTACTGTTAATATTTTTATCTTAAAAAGAGACATGAAAAAGATTTTTGGTAAATAAATCATCAGAAGTGCTCCTTTTTGTCTCAGCAGGCTGAAGAGGCATGTTTATTAGGTATTACACTGTAGAACAACAGGCAAAGTAAAGACTACATGTTATAGATAGACAGCGTGTTGTTAGTGATATTGAACATTAAGGAGCACACCAGCATCTACCTGGACAGAAGTGACATTTGCCAGTATATTTGCATGTTCAATGTGCTGCAGCTGAGCAACTAATGAGCTACCTAGCATGCAAACGTCCATTAGCAGTGCGCTTTTACTTAGTCTGTTCTCTCGCTACAGGCGTAGGAGCAGATATGTGCTGTAGCAGACAAATGTAATGTAATTTGTAGTTTGTACATGTACTACAGAAGTGATTTTAGCCCTTCCTACGTTGATTTTGTAGGCCTACTTTGCGCTGTGTCAATATGCAAATACAGGGATAATGCACTAATGATACCACCCTTTGTGATACCAGTCCCCCTTATGGGATTACCGCTGTAGCTGTCTTGTTTAAGTGGTGTCTGTCTTGTGTATCTGTATCTTTTTTTTTTTTATGGACTGTGAGTCTAGTAATAAATGCTATCTAATGACTACTTTTAATGTGAGTTTTCCCAGTCTTTTGACAGACGTGTAATTTATTTATAATAATAATTTATATTGTTAATTGATCCCCAGTGGGGAAATTCAAATTTATATTCTGTTTCCTTAATAATCACTACACATAGGCTTGAAATATACACACACACACACACACACACAGGACCTATTCATGCACAAATTGAGACATCAGAGAGTGTGAACTGCCAGAGCTGGACCTGAGTGGTTGGGGGGGGGGGGGTTACAGTGTCTTGCTCAAGAGCACCAGACAGTGCCCAGAGGAGGAATCTCTCCAGCTACCAACCCCCACATAAACATAAAAACGTACGGGTTTCTGAATGTCCTCTGCCTTGAGTCTCCGGGTGAGATGTTCAAAATCTCCACGGCTTTGTACGTAACTAGCCGAGACGAGGTGGCTAACCAAGCTCGTTCTCAACGGCGAAACACTGCTACAACACACACCAGTTCACCACAATCTCCAAAAGAACAACTTCCTGTCCCTGTTCTGCAGGTATTCCACAAGTGCTCCTCGTTTAGAAGTCTCCCAGCTAATCCTGGCATGTCCTGACCAAAGTAGGAAAAGCAGTTATCTAGCTGATGTGATCTTACCTAGCTACTGTGCATGTGCGACTCCCAACAAAGATAGTAAAGAAGTGAGATGTCTCAATCTGTCGCTAAAACAGAGACACACAGGATCTGCAGCGATGTGCAGTACAACAAAAATCAGTTGTTTTTTGAAAAATGATTTTATGTTACTTCGACGGGACAAACAGAAAAACTGAGAGGAGAAGGGAAAACCCCATGCCAACGTAAGAAATGCACGCATGTCAACAGTGTAAATACATTGTTTGAGATGGATGTATTTTTGTGGACTTTTTTTTTGTAAAAGGAGCGTCATTTTTTCCTAATTGCAATAATCTCTGAATTTCAACAGTTAATAGAAAAGTTCCATTTCACACAAGGTATATATCGTTTTTATACTTGTAGACGGAGCCATTTAGAACTGTGTTGTTCATCTCCATGGCAGCAACAGGATGTAGGAAGTGTCTGTGGCAGATTGACCACAATTAAAGATGCCTCAAAGGGCCAAAATTGTGAGTGTAGCGTACCAAATTATTTAGTAATAGCACCAGTGATGGTGTAAAATAGAGAATCTTTGGTGCACGTGATTAACGTGATGAACACAATTATAATCTTTTAAATCTTTTTTTCTTATAGTCTTTAATCTCATTGCAAAGTTTTGCTGTCTATGGTACTTACAGTACTTTTTACTGAATTAGATGACCCTCTCCTTTAACACCGCTTGTAAAATTACATTACTTTACCGCTCACTTGAATCAGCTTTTATTAAAATCCCAAATGTGCAGTACAGAGCATCTACTGTGGCTCATTTTAAAGTTGAAAGACTTGTTTCAGCCCGCAATTTCTCCAACTTCCGGACTATATAGGTCAGGGAAACCTGCCAAAAGGCTTCTTGCATATTGGGCACACGTGTTATGCCACACATCACTGCCTGACATGATGTTTTCTACCTCCCCACTTCCACTCCTCTCATCCCTCCCCCTCCTCTTTGGGCTCCTCTCACCTCTCTGTTCTACTCTCCTCTCCTGCTCTGTGCTTCTACTTTTCTCTCCTCTTTCCTCGTCTTTGTCTCCTCTTCCCTTGGATAGTGATTGTGATGGAGAGGTTAATCCGGCCGGCATATGGTTGCCATCGGCAGCAGATCTCCCCATAATGGTGGATGGACATGGTAGACTAATCACGATCTTTGATCCTCCAAGAAACCCTCAACTCGCGTGGCTCTGATTTCCCCGCATTGCTGCCATGCTGAAATGAGGAGGCCCTGATGCTCTGGAAGTCATTTTGGGCTTATTACTTAAGCCTCAGCATATCCCCATTGTCTTTGCAAGCATTGGAAATGACTAGAGGCCGTGCTTCTGTGCAGTCAGCGGTGCGGGTATTTCCTTAACTGTGCGGCTTTGTTGGCCAACTTTGTGCCTTCTCGCCCTCTTTCCACGGCGGCCAACTTTTGATGAGAGCTTTAATTTGATGTTGTTAAGGTTGTATGGTTTCAACTTTGCCATTTCTTTGGCTTATAATAGTCAAGGTTTTTTTCCCATGCAAACTCATAGCCTGTTGGACGTCCTAAAATGGCCTCCAGATTTATTGGTGAGTTTTTTCACTATCCCAGCCAAAGCAAGAACATTACTCAGCAGCAATTACTACAGCAGTTGACAGGGTTGCCGCTCGCCACGACCTACGCACATTCAAATGCCAAGGTGTATAGTGATTGACTAATGCAGTACTTTTGAAAATGCACAATTACACCTTACAGACTTGTGTCATTTTTGCGGGGCTGAAACAGCACACCGGCCGAGCTCAGGATTGTCACCAGGGCAATCACCGACACCTCAGCAGTAATTAGAGTAAGATTTAGAGAGGTCATCCGTCACGCCCCTGTTCCAGTGACTCATGACCCCCTTATTGGAGCCTGTGCACACTCAACCACATACACGCACACACACCTCAGGGCCGCTTGTACACACGTGGAACCAGTCAGCGGACACTGAGCCCAAGCTGGTCTTAAGTAAAATACAGAGGCTTTGAATGGATGATCTGTTCACAGAAAGAAGAAAGGCAGGCTATCACGTTGCCAGATCTGGAACACATTGATGTTGATGCTACTCCCATTGTCAGATGAAACTGTGGATCTATTTGATATACAACAGATGATTCACAGGATATACAAATACTTTGACAGGCTACAGGCAGATTCAGATCTGGGCAATGTAAAGGTGGAGTTGCATCTGTGCTATACACTGACTGCATCCCCATGCTCAATTTCATTGCTTCTGTTATTGTTTATTTTAAACTGGCACAGCTAACTAAAGGCACAATTTCAAGTCAATATTTAGACCATAAATTCTGCAACAAATAAAACCAGCTTGTAAAACTCTGTATTGCTTAGTTTTTGTATGAGGTGATGTTTTCCATCATGATTAAATTAAAGGTTTTGACAGCTTTGGTCCAAGTCACTACTCCTTTTCTTCCAATGGCCTCCCTAAAGGCCAACAAGTACTGGCAGATATGCTCACCCCTGAGAACTTGAAACAGGAGGGATTTTTGACGCCGTCAGTGTGCCGGCGTGGGTCAGCTTTTCTATTTCAGCCCGGTTTGAGGCACACCTTTGTGTGTTGATGTGAAGTAAAGGGATATTTTCCTCAAGGATACCTCACAGCAGAGTTTGTGTGTTCACCAGGAGCTTTCAGTGCGTGGTTGGAAGACAGACTACGCTGCAGACAGATCTCTGGTTTAGCTCCGGGTTTGCCTTCTCCCCCTGCTCCTGGCCAAAACTATGCAGATGAAAGTTTGGAGTGTAACAAAGTGATTAACAGCGGTACAGCATGAATGGCTGAGGTTTGCCATATTTCTCCTGCTGGGTGGTAACCTAATGGCCATATTAACATTAATTCAATTTTCTCTCATCCTGTCTTTTCAGAAAGGCGCTTCATTAGAGCGAGGACATTCCGGATTTTTACAACATAAGAGTGGGAAAACAGCAGTGTGCACAGTTAGAGAGGAAAACATTGGAAAACACTACAGCGAAACAGCAAAGTTTCCCAGGAAATGGGTGGCTGCTCTTGGACTCTTTGTCTTTTCTTTTTTTATCAAACAGAAGCTGCGTTTTCCTTTAAAAAGCTGTTTGTGCACATTTTCAAAATGAGAAAGGCAGACCATATCCTGTTATTGAAGGCCCGGGTGTCTTTATTGCCTGGTGAGGCAGCACCACATGGCAGTGTCCCTCTCTGCATATCAGGGTAGCTCGGTGAAAGGGCAGCATGTTTAGTCATACGTTAGGGTGAAGGACACTTAAGTGCTACCTGATGTTAGCAGGAGTGCATGTGGACACAGCGGGGGTTTTTAGGCGTGCCTCAGAAAGTATGCACAATAATTTTGCCATTTACTGCGGTCTTGTGATGGTGCGCTGCCGCTGTTATATTGGTTTGGAATGTACCATTCTATTTTTGAGCGAGCCCACTCAGTGGGTTGTGGGCCACTACGGCCAGTGGTCCACTCATAACTTTTACAACAAAACCCGATGATTGGGTCAAAACCATTCGACGAAGCTGCCTTTTTGACGCAGGACATTTTTGAGGTGATTGTGTCAACATTTCTGACTTGCAACATCCTTTAAAAAGAAATAAGACTGACAGAGCGGACATTGAATTTTACCGCAGTGTTTTCACAAATTCTATCCAACAAATTGCCCTGTTGGGATTTCCAAGGTTTCTAGTTCAATCCTTAAAAAGCAAGTAGAGATTGATATAAATATGATGGGGAAAACTATCTTTTTTTTTCTCCTTCTGATTGCAAATTAACCACAATTTGTTAGAGATCTTAGGAATGTCTACGTCTCGAAGTCCTCATGCTTTGGCTGTCTGTCTCATTCATCTGTGTGAATGGAGCTTGTAATTACAGAGCCTAGGAGTTGTGTTTAAATGGCAATACAGTTTGCAGTTTTTCACATAAACTGTCAGAAGCTTGAATCTGAAACGAAGCAAAATAAGCAAAAATTCTGTGGAGAGTCCCTGCCAATAGACCGAACAAAATAACAACTCCCCCTCCAGGCCAACTGCTGTGGCTGCCCCGTTTATTTTTCTGGACAGAGTTCATCGATGGAATGTCAGAATTAACTGACAGACTTAAAAATATTTATTGAAAGGGCACCATGGCAAAAATGAACATGAGAAAAAAAAAAAAATCAAAAAGCATCCATCATCGCTATTGGCGGAGTATACGAGCATGGTACAGCTGTCATTTCATTTCCACTGGCGCTAGATTAAATAAAGAGCGAGCTGCAAAAAAAAAAAATCCCTCTGTACTCTGGAGTCTCCAGGCCTCTGGCACTCCGTTTGACTGACCAGTTGTCAAACTAAGGATGAAAAAGTTACACTGTAATTATGACTTGCCACATGACTCTGAGCGGTTGTTAATGAAAATAAAATACATTAGCCCATCTATTATCTAAGATCACTGGAGCCTAATAAGTTCAGAAACACAAACCTATTGTTGATACTGGAGTTATTAGTTGCCATAGGCTGACTATGCCTGTATTTCTGTACAGTTGGAGGCACGCATGCATATTGATCCATCATGCAATGTTGGAAATAGTAGCTGCAGTAGTTGTACTAGTGGTATAGTTAAGCTTTAAACCTCAAAAGCATTTCATATGTGAGCTGGCTTTGATTTGAAGCTTGAATGGGGGAATAATGGGAGGCAGACAAGCTGGGGAGTGCAGCCACACAAAGGCACTGTGCCTCTCTAAGGGGTCTGGCTGCCTGGCTGTCTCAGGGCCCTGAGCTGAGGTTAAGTCTGAGGCTGAGGCTATAAGGTTGGGGTTTCACGGAAGATGGGGCTGCATAGGGGTTACTAATGAAAGGCCTGGATGGATGAGGAGAGTCAGAGGCGTGTCATCCTCTACTGCAGCCTGACCCTCACCTTGGAGATTAGTTAATCACAGAGAAGTATCAGAAGGGCTTTGGGAGCGCAGGAGAGGAGGCTTGAGTGTGTGGGAGGGTTGAGCGGTGGGCAGACTGAGGCACTGTGGGGATGGGACACAGGCGGGGTGGGGTGACTTAGGGTTGTGGTGGCTCCTTTCTAAACAGCACTCCTAAAAATAGATCCTTCCTCTATTTAAGCATTCAGTCATGAAAGGATGAAAGGGTTTTCTTTTTAAATCAACTTAAGCAAAGCAAATCTTGAATTTGATGCCAGATTAAAGTTCGGTGAATGTATAAAAAAGGGAAACATGGAATTTTCCACTTCTTCTGCAACAAAATGGCATTACTAGGATGTAGCTGTTGTACCTTAAGAAACAGGAGCTCTCATGAAGAAATAAAAGAATATCTAAAGTAGTTCAAGAGGGATGATGCAGCCTAATACAGCTGCAATAAAGTTAGAACGTCAACTATGCCTGATTTATTTGAAGTGGAAGGGAAGTGTTTAATACGAGACACATGGTTTCAATAGATAGCTGAAGTCGAATGCCACACACTGCAGAAAGATGTAAAATGGACTGTACAGGAATTGGTCAGTGATTAGTACATGTTAGAAGACAGACACAGACTGATGCCATACAAGTTCATTCTCAAACTGACTAATCCTTTTAATAAGAGTTACAAATTCAGAGGTTTTTAACGGTACTGTACGTTTTGCATGTAGAATTCTAAAGTCATTATTTACACTACTTTGATAAAGTCTCAACGGAAACTTATTTTTGTCCCTCTCCCATATGGAAGATTGCATCTTTCTTGGTTGTATCTACAGAGACAGACAGGTGCAAACAGATACACACCGCAATGCGCTCCAGGGGCCTCTACTGTACACAAGCGTGGACGTCCAAATATACCAAGTCCCACACCAAATCTACTTATGCAGTCTTTGTTCAGTGTCTTGCACTAACACTTGGTGCCTCCGTTGCCAGAAAAATAAACACTATCACTCAAGACTGGGACAAGAATCCGAAACAGTGTCTGGCGTGGAGCAGCTGGGCAGCCGTGCCACTCTGAAAATCTAAACATTTTGGAGACAAATTTTTGATAAAGCAAACACTTCCAAGGGATCCCCACACTTCCTGAATATGTGTGAAGAGTTTGTCTGGAGTCAATCAACATCAGGACAACATTAATTCATAATTTTGGCACCTGCTTTTAATACAATTAAATTATTTTAGGTTTAGTCACATTTTAGTCATTTGATTGATGATAATCTGTGTTGTGCATGAACGCACTAAAAAAGCAGTTATTAACATTGCTCATGCTCATATTTTTGATGAGCAGTGAACTGTTTGCAACTATATATTTTTTAAATTTATAAATGTATACTCTTTATTGATCCCCTATGGGGAAATTACAATTTACACTCTGTTGTTATTACACACTACACACAGGCCTGAAATACACACACATGCTCAGGTCCTATACGTGCACTAATGGAGAGATGTCAGAGTGGGGGGGCTGCCAGTGCCGGACCAGCGGCCTGAGCGGCTGAGGGGGGGTCGGTGCCTTGCTCAAGAGCACCTTGGGAGTGGCCAGGAGGTGAAGTGGCATCTCTCCAGCTACCAGTCCACACTCCGCACTTTGGCCCGAATGAGGACTTGAACCAGCAACCCTCCATTTCCCCACGCATCCCCCCCACGGACTGAGCTACTGCCACAAGTGGTTTTACGTCACCCAAGGATTTATGGCACAAGGCATTCTGGTGATTCGATTTAAAGAATGCGTTGTTGGAGGTATGTTTTCTTTGATAATGTTTTTTTTTTTTTCAACCTGGACTATTGTCCCAATATTGTTTTTTTTCCTATTTGTGTTTAATAGACTGATTAAACAGAAATCTTTGAAATGCATTGAGCAAGAAAGCAGAAACCGGCAGCCACAAACCGGGCTGCAATGTAACCCATTGGGGCAATTGTGCACCCACGATTTATGTTCACTAGAAGCGATTGTTTTTTGCCACGGACAGGGTCGGATTGTTATTAAAAGGCTCTTACAACATCAATCTTGCGAGGTGACTTCTTGTCTGAAGACAGCGACATGGAGAGTGGAACAGGATACAGGGAATGGCATTCCGGGAGTCTGAGACTACAGCTGTAGCCATCTTTGATTTTTAAAGTTACTACACTTACAGGCATTGTTGTAAAATCTCACTTGTTCACTAAAATACCTTTCAACGTCTACGTTTAGCTTGAGACAAGCAGCTAAAGCGCCTTGATAATTTAGATGAAGAACAACAATCTTTCACGCATTCATACTGATAAACAAGAAATTGTACACACCCCATACAGTCCTTTCTATAAAGGTTAGTTTATTTGTTCATCTGTTTGTCTTTCACATCATCATTCAGATTTTATTTGTTCATTTTTTTTGTTCATATTCTTTCAAACATTGTCTTCCGTCAAGTATTTTTGATCACCGCTCAAAAGCTGACAGAGAACGTGATCTTTTCAGCAACACCCTGCTTCCCATTTACACTAGTTACACACATTCACACCTGTTGGCTGGAAAAATATCCAAAGTCATCAAGTGCTGGCCACAAAGCAGCTCTGCTGGAGTAAATGAGGGTTAAATACCTTGTACACGGCGGCCTGACAGCCTTTCAGCAACTTACTGGTCACAAATCAGCTTTTCTAACCTTTAGGCTGCAGCTCACAGTTGAAATGACCAATCGTCTGCTACACTGTCGGCATGCAGGCCAGCTGCTAAATCAAACACTTCTTTCTTGCAGCTTAGCATGTTGTAGTCCTAAGGCTTAATTTCACAGACTTTTAATGTTTTTTTTCCGGCTTGTTTATGGGCATGTGTATTTTTTTTTGCGAGTTGAGAGCGAAGACTCCAAGAGGGAGGGAGCGACATAGAGAGATGGAGAGCTGTGTGAGAGAAAGAGTGGGAGTCCTGAGATGCAACGCTGACATGGAGTTTCCTTATGGTGTAGAAACAGCCCGTGAGTTCGGAGGCGTTGTTGAGACTACAGACAAACGCTTTCCTCGTTTTTACTCCGGAGGAACTGACTGATCACTGGCCAGTCTGCTCGCTTTCGAAAGACAGTTGTCTCTCTAGTTTCCTGAAAGCCCTTTGTGACTAAACAAATGGAATAAATTACCCAACTGGAGTGAATTATAGATTTTCCCCCAAGAAGTCGCTGGCATTTATTATATTACAAATGCCTTTGTGTTAGGAACAGAAATTAAATGGGGAAGTCGTAAAAACGCACTCCCAGACTTATGGCAACAGGCTCCATTATTCTGTTAAACAGAAACGCTCCTCTGGAAGGGTCAAGCATTTATATTTCTGTATATGTTTATATCATTTTGAAGATCTCAGTTATTAGTTCAACCTGGTGACCCCCACAGACGCTTTGCCTTCTGTCAGAGACGACATTTCCTACAGTGTCAAACGGGCTCCAGGCATATGCCTTTAGGCTCGGCTAATACATCTGCTCTACATATTCATCACAGGGTCTCTTTAATTCTTTCCTTGCGCCCACATTCGCACTCTCCCACACACACAAACAGAAAATACATCACAGAGATATACACATGCGTCGGGCTGAGCACACATATAAACATGTCCTGTGATTAAGGAAGGGAAAAACAATTTATTTATTATGTTAAGCTTCGAGAGGAACAAGAAAACAAAGCTTACAAAGCTGTGACTATCTTGATGTAGAGCTAAAAATACAATCTCATTTTGACTTCCCCAACTGTAAATACACTCACTGCCAACAGAGCTTGGTGGGTGCGATGTCTACACATGCAACTGGTGATTGATTACATGTTTTAATGAAGGTTCAATCTAAATTCAAGGGAACATCTATAATTTTTTATGTTGTATATTATATGCAAAACAAGAATTGTGATCAAATTAGTAAAAAGAAAATTATGGTTATTTCTCCCAACTCACAAAAAAGCAAGTTTCATGTTTACTCCTTGTCGTACTAAGACACCTTACACATTTAAACTAATGTGAATTCTAACTGAGCATTCATCAATTCATACTTTTTACTTCTACTCCTTACATTTTAACACGAATATCGGCGCTTTCTACTGCTTACATTTTACAAAATTGGCTCGTTACTTCAGTTTTGTACTGAAGGTTGTCTATCAGGTGTGATTGTGAGTGCATGTCGGAGAATCGCGAGTGGGCGCACTTCTCACACGGAGAAACAAATGAGAGAAAAGAAAAAGAAACTAGCTGTCCGGAAGATAACCAGTTGAGATCATGTGCGTCTTTGAGAGCTGAAAGTCATATAACTTATTAGGTAAAGGTCAGCTTGTTTGTGTTAGATTCCTATGCATTGTATATGGCCTTTTACAATGTTATTTATTTATTTTATTACCACATACACACACACAGCCATAGCAGAGCAACCCATGTCCATGTTCATAATGATGCTTGATTTAATAAAGAGTCAAAAGAGAGAAGTTGTCTCCGTCTGTGTTTTAACAGACACACCTGGGGCCAAGTTGGAAACCAGAATCAGCTTTAAATCCAGTCCTTATCTAGTCCTCGCTAAGTTTAAAAATAACTTCAGTGGAGTTAGTTATTTATTTTTGCGTCATCAATACCAAATTGAATCTAAGTGGATGGGAATGTACACAGACTTCTCACAAAATCACATTTGAATTCATATCTTGCTCCTGGGTCAGAATCTTATCAACCTGGAGTCCAAGTCCAAGTCTCTGTCACAATAAATAATCTATATGTTTTAGGCCTATTGGCAGAAAGCCATTTAAAATATAGCCATTGGCATATAAAGAATAAAGAGCCTTTTCTCCATGTCCACTGTAGTTTCTCAGCGTGTTTCATTCATTATTAACTTTACAATGCACGTCTGTGTTTGTGTTGACCTACTATTTTCATCTTGTCCCCCTGTACTTGTGTAAAGCGTCCGCGGGTTTAATGAAATGCGCTATATCAATCTAAGTTATCAATGTTATTTTAGTTGCTATAACAAACTATTGCTAATGCTTTGGCTCATGACACAGTGACAGTGAGACCCGGTTTAGCTCACAAGACATCCAAAGTAGGCTAAGTTACCACGTGCAACACTTGAAATGCAATCTGTAACTTTTTCTCTTATTGTAAATGAATGATTTTCTGTCTGAGGAAAAGTTTTATTGCAACTATATGACCTCCCTGTAACGTTAACTCAGTAATATACATTGGGCAATACAGCACCTTGAAAAAAAGACCTTCACGACAGCAGGTGTGGGATAAACACCACTGCTTTTGTCCAAAAGGGCCACTAGAATCAACACAAACTGAAAGTTCCTCATAGCTACCTTTGTGTTTTTCAAAGGTTATGAAAATTACCATGGGTCATGTGCAGTGTTTTTTCAGCAGAATGCTGCGGGCTGAGAGCTACAGTACTGTTTTCCTTGAGATGGAGAGATACTGTACTGTTTGCCAGTGCGTCATGGTTAGTTAACAAGTCTCTGACTACCTGCATACAAATAAACCAACCAAGTTCCTGCCACATGGTTTTGTTGTCTTTTATTTTTTATTTTTATATGAAAAGCCTGCTGGTTTGAAGCCACCACAACACTAAGTATGGGTCAGGGGAAAATCAGCAAACTGCGAGACAAATTGCTACAGGGAATAATAAAAAAAAAAAAACTCCTGAACTTGAGTAATTGAGTTCCACACAAAACAGAAATGTACAAAATCAGCCTTTAAACCAAGTCTCTTCCTCTCTTGTATGTCTACCAATGTTTTTCTCTCTTGTCTGCCAATCTAGGCTCTGCTACACCCTATGTTCCCACTGAGTCACATTATTTCCATATTTAAGTCGGCAGCAGCCCCCAGCTTTGATCTCCAGCCTTGCTCAGAGACTGATCCTGTTATGGCTTGTTCCTGTAAATACTTTTCAAGTGCTCCAGGATTAGAAGATTGCGGACCCAATGAAAAAACAAACAGCTGTTTACATTTACTTACATTTATAAGGCCCCTTAAAACACAAAAGAAATCATTTTGTAACAGTAGATGGAAGTTTACTCTGCAATTGCTGGTAATTGTGGTGCCACTGTTTATGTGATCTGACAGAGTAAGATTCTGAGTGATTAAATTTGGAGTGTATGTCTGCTACACACAGCATTCAGCCTTTGAACTAAGCAGCTGGGGTTTACACACTGTAACCATCTTTCTGCTGACCGGTTGCTCGAAACGGACAAAGCTAGAAAAAGTGGGCAGGGCTGAGCATGCACGCTTGTCTGAGTTTAACAATGACATGATGAGACTTATATATAGTATGAGTCTACAGCCATGCTAGCAGCGGTGTGAGGCTGTACTTTAGCATGTTAGCTGGCTAATTAGCACTAAACATTCGGTGAAGATGAGGCGGATTGGGATGATAGTTTGCAGGTATTTGGCCAAAGTATTGGACACATGTTTATTTGAGGAAATTTTGACCTGATGATGGCATTAGAAGAAAAGTCAAGGGATCACCATGGATCAGAATTACAATTAATCCTGAGGGAAACATGTATCAAATTTCACTGCAATTCATCCAATAATTGTGAGGGTGGCACTAGAGGAAAAGTCACAGGATCACCAATCAGGATTCACACTCTGAAGATCTTGAATGCATGTACGCAACTCAATGGCAATCTATTTATTGCTTGCAAAGCCATGCCAATAAAAATAAAAATGTCATGAGGGTCACCAAAGTCATTAGGATGCATCCACTGGGGATCATGGATTTCTCTTCCAAATTTCATGGCAATCCATCCAATAGGTGTTAACCCTTGTGTTGTCTTCCCGTCGAAATTGAAAATCAATGCTTTTATTGACGCTTTTTAGCATTGTTTTTAAAATGTTCTTATGTTTTTGTCCCTTTTTTTTGACATTTTCAACACTACGTAACACTAACTTAATAACTTGAGTTTTAGCGTTATATTTGGAATTTATGGCGAATAAACCTCATTTTTAGGAAATTATACCTAATGTCTAAGTTGGAAAAGCAGAAATTACGAATTATTTAGACTAAAATTAAAGGAATGGATGTTGATGGATAATCACAGACTGGAATGTGTCAACTCTTACTAAATACTATTCCGAAATCCCTTCAATTTGTTTTTCGAATGCTATAAAATTGAATAAGACACCCCAAAATTAATGAAAGTAGAGATTTGTACTGTTATTTTGGGGAATTTAAAAGAACATCGATATATGGGACCCGAGGACAACATGAGGGTTAGGATAGTTCTGGACCGACCAGCCAACTGGCTGACTGACATTGTCGTCCATAGAACCACTACTATAATAACACACTGTCTCATGGTAACAAGGGGGGCAGACCCCCGAGAAGTGTTTTTTATGACATTTCGGTGGAGTTGAGCGAGCGCAGGTTCTCTCTGATGTCCCATATCTTCCAGGGCTGTAGTCAAGACCACGTTTGTCGAGTCCAAGACAAGTCCAAGTCAAGATCGAGTCCAAATAGGTTGGAGTCCAAGACAAGACTGAGTCCAAGACAGAAAAAAAGGTCTTATGCATGATAGTGTCAAGGCTGTAGTACTCGAGTACTACAGCCCTGGTTTCTTCCCTCTTAAATTTACTTAAAGAAAAATTACACCCATGTTACTTTTTAACTTTCTTGAAATGAAAAGACACCCTGATCCTTTTTAGTAACAACAAGGCGAAAATAAAAACAGAGAGCCAACTAAAAGAGGAATGCCTTGGTAGTGGCTGCCCCACAGCCCCTTGTACTTGTCAAAATATGTAAAGCGTTTTTTCTCTTCCCCCTTTTATGAAAGGCTGTTAACTGTCGCACAAGTAGTGACCGCAGCTGTTTCGTGACATTTATTTTCTTCTCGTTTTTTTCCCATCGTTCTCTAATTGGCTTCTGCTTGTGTCCTCCTCTTATGTGGTCTCTCCACACTCAGCTTAAATGAATGAAACTCAGGAGGGAAAGAAAACTAGACTTGTACAAGCTTTTCGTGGTGGCGGCGTAAATGTTATAGGTCACAGAAATTATTAGCTTTAATTCTGAGGCTGCGATTCTCTTGATTTTCAGTTGCTGCATGGGGGTGACCTCATCTACTTCAGTGCACATTTCATCACATATTTCCTGTCCTTTTGCCACTTGGTCTGTGGTCTATCACCCTTCATCGTGTGGTCTCCATCTGACCAAATCACCAAGCTGTGTAAATTGCACATTGGGACAGACAAAAGAGCAGGGTATCATTTAGACTACTGTATGCTGTTTCACAGTATTAAATGAATGAAGTATTAAGCTGGACATGCACGCTGCCTGTTTAGTGTGCATGTTTGAACTCCCACTGCCTCCAGTGCTTTGATATTCTAGAGTGTGTCTTTTTACTTCATGACAGCCTTTCAAAATTACTTTTTTTGCAGCTCTTCATAATAATTTTCAAGAATTACCTCTCTTAACCTACCAAATCATTCATGCCACCTCAGCAGTTAGAGAACTATCCTTAAATCGTATTACCACTACTATCATCATGATAAACAGCACACTTCCAATTACAAAAACAAGAAAACACAAATGCAGAAGCACACACTTCTTTAGCACAACAGGCCACAAAGCTTTTTTATAGTAGCGTGAATGGATGGGAATAAGCCCGATAAATGGATAAGAGGTGGCGCATAGGAAGTGTAACCAAAAGAACTTATTGTGTTCTTTGGACTTTACATACCAACTCCCTACCCGAGGCTTGTAAAGATAGTATAACGACAAACACAGACAGCAACCGGAATAAAAACAAACCTCCTTAAAGCGCGCGCGCGCGCGCACACACACACACACACACACACAGTTACTGGAAGAGTGACAGAGCATGCAACAAGGAGAAAAAAAACACAGCGAGACAAACAAGTGGGCAAAACCACTTGGGGGAAAAAACACCCTATATTATCAGGGGTGGAGATCTGCCACAAGCACATTCCTGATTCAGTACTCACTTCATCCCAAGCTATTTCAATATCCGTGAATACAGTAGTGAATCCACAGACTGGGGACTGCGCTGCACCCGGCAGACATAACACCTCACGGGCGAGACATAATATTGCGGTTGTATTGTGAAATAGGAGTCGATAACAAGAAATTATCACAATTATCTATCTATCTATCTATTTATCTATCTATCTATATATCTATCTATCTCTAAAAGAAACTGAACCACAGAGATCAGTTTGACGTCCAAGTGTGAGACTGTCATTTAGTAACTTAAGGAAATAATTCAAAATGTTGTAAAAGCCATTCTCATATCTACAGTATACCTTAGTTCCGAAGAACTAAGGTAGAGAGAATCAAAATATTATGCATAGCTAATGACTAGTGTCTCTAAGCGTTTTGTAATTGAAATTCTTCCAAAGAAACACAAGCAGCAATTTTGTCAGCCTGTAGAATGCAGCTTTGGAAGCCTGCCCGACCAAAATAGGAGCTGAATACATTGTCGATTATGAAAAAAAGGATTTGAAATGGAAAGTTAACGAATCAGTAACGATAGAGTCCAAACTTTTGACAGCAAGACAGAGCGTCATTAAGTGGTATGGGTTGGGGGAAATTGGTTGGGGGGTGTGTTGAGGGGTTCATAGTGGGAGAGAAAGCAGGAGAGGAGGCAAGAGATAGTGAGTCAGGAGAGAAGAGGCAGAAAAAAAGAGCGAGACGCTGAGAGGGTGAAGGGTCACAACCCTGACACGTGTAGCTAGTTGAACCTTCAACTTTCAGCGGAGGTCACTGCCAGGAGGCTTGGAGGGGAAGCACTTTATTGTTCTGGGTTACGAGCTCCTCGCCAGCGCTGTAAGGAGCTACTAAATCGCACATGCACACACAAACACACACACAAACACACACACTCTGTGGGTCATTTGGGGCTGCCTGAGCCAGATACTGCCTGGCCTGAGCACATTTTTCCCCTGGTAAATACTTTATCCTAGACGCCTCACCGGTCTATTCCTAGAGGCTGCTGAAATGGAAAAGGCGAGGTAGGTTTTATTTCGGAGCATTTTATGATACAATGTATATGAGAAGACATCACCTCATAAACTAGTTCCCTTGCTCATGCACCTACTTATTGCACCACGAAGGGTATGAAACATGACAGCTGCAAAATGCATTCAGATAATGATATGAGCTGTTGTGGTGAATGTGAAAAAAGTTTGTGGGATTACATTGCTAGAGCTAAAATTATTTGTCTAAAAACTGATTTGAAAATTAACAGAAAATCTATATTAATGATACTATACTATTTTGATTATTGATTAATGTGATTTTTCAAGCATAAACTAACATTCTTGGGTTGCAGCTTCTGTAATGTGAGGATTTTGTGCTTCAATATCTTTGGGTTTCGGACTGTAGGTCATGCAAAACAAGCAATGACCAAGTAATTATCGGCAGATTAATCAATGATGAAAATACTCATTAGTCGCAGCCCTATGCATATGGAAATAATACTATTTTCAGGGTTTCCAGAAAGAACATTCATGTCACTGCTCCATGTTTCAGTGGTTTTACATTAGAGATAAAGAGAAAAACATAGAAAACGGTTCAGTTAATATTCAAATACACTTTCAGTGCTACAAAACAAACCCACTTGGACATGAGCTCAGCAAATCTCATGTGCCAGGAGATGTGCTGTTCTAGCAATGTGTGTCTAATTCATACCTTTAAAACCAGATTCAAATCCAATTTGACCATAATCTGGGCCCGATCAGTAGGTGTTCCCCATTGATTTATTGTAAACTCTGGTAAGTGTCAGTGTGAGAGGTAGCAGAGAGGAGTGTGATGATGATAACCTCAAATGAATTCTCCTCTCTCCACCCTCCTCCAGAGTTTATTAGTTTAGGCCAGAGGCCACTTGTAGCCTTGCAGAGTGGACGGTAATTGTGTGCGTGCTCCTTAAGCACCAACCACAGCAATAATAGACTGAATTATACAATAAATTCCCTCCAGATGTGCTCCCTCCACTCGCACCCACCCACTCCAATTTGACAGTTCGCACACCCACAATCTGCGCAAGGAGGCCTCTGTCCACATGCACACACACACGCTTAGAAATGTACATACACACACGCGGTGGCTAAGTTGCAGTGTTTGCATTGTCAGATTGTTTCCATACTGGTGTAAGCTTGCTGTGTTTCCTCACTGCTTGTGTAATTACAGGTCGTATTAGTTGATAGTGTTTTGTTAACCTCCTAATAGATGTCCTCCTGCCTCGGAAACCTCACAGAGAGTCCATTCAATAATAAGCAACCTTTCTAATACCCGACTATTACACACACACACACAGGCTGATGTTTAGATGCATATGCATGTACCACTTGCTCAAATACGAAAAGATGCACAGCTCACATTTAAATTATGTGGGGTTTTCAATAAATATTTGATTAGCATTATAAATGTAGCACTTAAAATACAGTAAAATCCAGAATAAAAACACAGAGCCACCCTGCATGGGGATCTGCCCGTCTATTTCAGTCTTATGGAGGAGGCAGGAGAGGAGGAGGATAAGGATAAGAGGAAAAAAGGCGAGGAAAAGAGTGGTCAGACTAATTATTATGTACAGTGCTGCTGAAATGTGAGTACGTTTTCTGTTGTTTTTTTTATTTCCAAAATGTTTTCATTCCAGATGTTTGTGTACTTCTGCCGACCGTCATAGAAACGGGGTTTCATATTTTCTTATGGCTAAATATTCCCCAGCTCTCAGGCAGTGTTGTGCTGATGCAGGAGGACGGTGAGAGAGGGGACCACCAGTTAGATTGGCTGCTACACGTTCTCTCCATCTCTAAGCTTTGTTGTTGTGCTGCTGTCTAGATCTCAGCATCAGCCTGCACAGTGCCACCCAGTGTTCAACCACTGGACTTTATTACAGCAAAAGAAAATGAGTAAACAATGTTACAGTAATATGAGTTCAAGTACTTCTCAGTGGTGACGGAAGTATTCAGATTATATTCTTTAGGTAAAAGTAGCAATGCCTGGCGCACGGATAGAAGTTGGTAGAGCAGCCCTTTTCTGCATGTCCTTCCCCCCCTTGCTCCTCTTGCATTTTGCCAGCTGTCCTGTCAACATAGGCCTAAAATTGCTCAAAAAAGGCTGTTTGAAAGGCCATGATGTCTCTCTCTCTCTCATGGGTGGGCCACATTCTCTGGGTGCGCAAAGCAGAGAAAGGGGAGATAATATTGCCCCTTATGACCTCATAAGGAGCAAGATTCCAGATCGGCACATCTGAGATTTCATTTTCTCAAAGGCAGAGCAGCATACCCAGGGCTCGGTTTACACCTATAACCATTTCTAGCCACTGGAGGACCACATTAATTGACATTTTCATGCCATGGGACCTTTACTGTTCTGGAGTAAAATACAATATTTCCCTTTGAAATGTAGCTGAGTAGAAGTATAAAGCAGAAAATTGACATAATTCAAATAAAATAGAGGTGCCGCAAAATTGTAGTAAAGCACAGTACTTTTATAAAGTTATTTCCCACAACTAGTAACAATAGAAAATGTGTTGTATTGTGGTCAATTCATCAATGCTTGTTGCATTTTCTGCTGTTTTGAAGTAGAAAGCGGGTTATTTAGTAAAGATATGCATCAACGATGCTTGAATTAATATATTAAATAATAGTGCAACAAGGCATAATTTCTGACCTAAATGTAACAAAAGTATCACCCATACCACCGATATTCAGAACTTTCTATCACGCCCGTATGCATTTTAGTTTTAATAAGATAAGAAAAAAACGAAATTGAAGTTATAAAAATGTTATGAAACCATTAAATACATTCCATCATGTTTGTTTACATATGTCATATAAAAGAGGGAAAATACTGTTCACTGTTCTCACCAGCTGAGAAACACACAAAATGTGTATTTCTTATTTCTATTGTGTGAATAGTCTAATAATCATGTAACTTATATTGTTAAAAGAAATAGGCCTTTGAGTTATAATATGCCTTAGCTTCATAATTCTTCTTATTAATGGTAGTGTTTGTGATGTTTGAATAAAATTCATAATTCAGTTCATGAAGGCTACACTTAAGATTTGTTTTCCATGTATTGATTTTGTGTGTAAAATTCTGCACACTCAAACATCCATCACTTTAAATACTACTACCCCTAATAATTATAATGTCTGAAACGTCTAAAAACTACATGAACATGTTTCTCATATCTGAACTGACAGTGTTACCTCTGTTCCACTGTCACATGGTGATATTGTGTTTGCCAGGTGAGAGGCTGGCCCGACTAATCAGTAAAGGCAGAGTAATTTGCCTGCAGACATGTTCCAGAGCACAACTCCCTGGTGCATTGCTCAACCTGCTATACCAGGTGGCTTCAATGCTTGAATGCCCCTTTTACCTGCTCCAAACGACATGGCCAGAAAAAAGAAAAGAAAATGAAGAAAAACACACGTCATAACAGGAAACAGGAACAGGAAAGAGACTTGGCGAACTCTGCAGAGGCCAGGTGCAAAGTTTGGCTTGACTCCCCCTCTGCTCTCTGGCTCTGCAGGCAGGAGGGTGTTTGCTGGTAGCAGAGGCTAAGCTTCTTTATCAAACCCCTGGGTCTAGTTTGTTCTCCTGTTGCTTTCTGTTTCTTGGTGGGTTGCCGTTATAAATTAGAGTGCAGGAGATGTCGGGGAGCTCCCAGGCGGATCGCTGCCTGACAACTGCTCACACAGAAGGTCAAGTGAAATATTAGCTACACCGTTCATTTTTTTAATTACAAGGAGCCAGCTCGTAAAAGTAGCCTCATGAGCCAGGGTGGTACCGTTTTCTCTTTTTGTGTTTTTCTCCATATCTTGCCTCCCTTGCTGTTTGCTGTGTCTTTCCAGACTTGCATTGCTCAAGGATCTTTAATCACCATGTTGAAGGGAAAATGATGGTTTGTGTAACTTCAATTTATTTGACCCATCACAGGAGGCACACTCACTAATGATTCCTTCTAAGATCTCCTTCATCCTTTCCGAGCTTACTCTTGGAAATTTACTGCTCGAGTTCACTGTCTGTACAGCGAAGGGAACAAATTAATTTACAGTCATGCTAACCAGTTTAGAACATGATGACGTTTGGGGGAAAGAATTAATTTTAGCTTGCCCCTAAAAACCACACTGTAAAACAGTGTGAAAGATCACATACTAAAATTGCTCATTCTAAAATTCGCCAACATCTAATGCTGAGTTGTTTTTTTTTTTAAATATGAAGATGCATTTATTGAGAATATTAACTCTAAAAGGTATGCACAATTAATTATTTGCATCCCCAGTAAGAGGGTGTTGTTTTTGTTTATTTTTGTTTGAGTGGTTGTCGGCTAAGTTCGTCATTCAGAGCCCTTGTGGCCACCTGGGTGGCCGTGGCCCATGCCAAAGATGCCCCCGCCGTGTTTAATCTTTGACATTTATTTGTTTGCTTTGTGAATGAATATGCAAGCTGGAAAAATCTATTAGTTCTAGTGCATCCTCATTACAGGGGGCCGTTCATTCAGCTAGACTGTGGTTGGTCAGGCAGCCGTTCCTCCAAACCAATGTCCAGACACCGCATGGCAACCTCGCCTTTAGCCCGTGTCCATTCACTTCTCACTCTCCGTGTCCATATACCGTCTGGCAACCGCCGGCACAACGGGGCTCAGCTTGAAGCCACACTGGCATCACAGCAGCAAACGGAGCCTAAAATTAGTTCAATGTTGTTCAATCAACATTTAAAAAATCCCAAAACTGAAAATTTCAATAAACCACCTAAATAGAGAAGGGGTTGTGATGCTTTTAAATATTTACTTTTTTATTTGAACATTTGTTGTTGTCTTTCATAACAGTTCGAGCGGCTATTGCTTGTTTGTGAATGCATGTGTGTGTTGCTTGTCTGTAGCATCCACTAGGCCTCTAGGAGCTGGCCTCATCTCATCTGGCAGGCATTACCTGCACACATGCTCCTGTCTGAAGGTTGATCTGCTGGGTTAAACAAATCCAGGCAGCACGGCCCGCTAGGAATCAGCTCCATATATCAGCTGTGGAATAGCCAACATGACAGGGTTAGAGTTGGCTACCGTTAGCCGCACACTATCACTGATCTCCCAACGCCAAATGTGCTTGAAAACGACAAACTCAGTTTAGTTCAGGTGCTGGATGCGGCGATCAAATATACTAAGATATGTGGCTTCTGCTGAGGGTTTTGAAGGAGGGAAAAGGCTCTGGAGTTTCCTTCTGGAAAGATGTGACACGTATCATTTCTTATGTATGAAGTTCCAAACTAAACAGGCATACAGTATAGTCTCGGTGTTGAATGTGGAATTCGGTAATTATCTGCAGCAATATGCTTTATCCAGCATTTTGGTGTGAGGCGAGGCATAAATGCATAACTGTCTCTCAGCGTGGACGGCACGGAATTGACAATTCAACCAAGTTTGTGGAGTCTGATTCAATTCCGTGCCCAATCAAAAGTGCTTGAGATTCCATTTATGTTTATTACATTTCCTGTTTCTCACTTCATCACGTCGGAATTGAAACTGACAGGGTAATTATCATTTCATCCTAAATTGATCCCAATCCATGTGGGCTGGCTCCAAACATAGAGACACGAGAGGGGGAAAAGGAGAGATGGAGGAAAGAGAAAAAAGAAGGATTTTGGGAGCATTTGGCGATGGTTCAGTCATCTGTAAGACGTATCGCTTCAAGGGTGGGGAGAGATGGAGGGAGAGAAGCAGGGAGGGAGAACAGGGAAGGGGAGACGTTTGGAGATTGCGTTGCGGGTGTTCTCTTGATGTCCCCCTGACAGGAACCAGATTTGGAGGCGCGCTGCGTCGGCGCTTTGGCTTTTTATTTGTCTGGCTCCACCGGGTTTTTCCTGGCCTGAGCAGGCTTGGTTCGGAGACACTGTGGCCCACTCGTGGAGCCAGCCTGTAGTTTAAGTGAGAATAACAAATGCTAGAAAAAATCATAGGCGTGCAAAAAGGAAAAGAGACAAGCAGCACAATCCTACTATTGTTCTTGGTAGCTAGGCAGAAAGCACAGTCGAGCCACGTCTTTGGGACATTTTACTGGCTATAATAAAGAGTGTGTGGTCCCTGTTTCGGAGGGGTCTGCCAGACTGACAGACATGCTCTACAGTAGTATTGGATGGTTCTGTATCATGTATTTTGAGTTGTGTTACTTGGCACAGCTCAGATGAGACATGTCATTCACCATGCTTTTGCCAAGCTGAAAGTAGTGTTCTGAGTTGCTTATGATGGCATAGAGAGTAAGATGTTGAATAAGAAATTTTAAAGGTGGTTGTGGATAGTGGCAGACTAGGTGATTTCACCTCCACCTCTAAGAACTAACACGTAAAATGACAAAAATCCTCCAATTTGAGTGGCCTGTTTAACTTAAAGCAATGGTTATGAAGACAAAAATTCATATACACGTCACAGAAATAAAGTTATTTAGAGTAGACTGAAAGTATATATACTCAGCATCAAAGATTTTATTGATTATATGTAATGTGTAGCTTAGCAGCCGGGGGTACGCAGTTTAACACTAAACATATTTGTGTGGATTTATTTCAGAGAATGTAAAAGCAATAAACTTTGAGTCTTCACCCTTTTTTTAAATTGCTGTGTCGCCGTACTGCATTTAGATTATTCTCCATTCTTTAGCGTTTTAGTGTTTAATATTATTCAGCGTTAATTCCTGGATATGTAGCACGCACATGCGCTCATGTTCCTGGCTTCTTCTGTGTGGGGTACAGGAACACAGTTTGGTCTGTGCTTAATCAGTTCTGTTTTTTAAGTGTTCTCTGCTTGGTTTTCCAGCACAGCCTTGTGAAAGAAAAACGTCTGGTCGTGGGTGGCTGAGCTGGGTCACTGAGCCCACAGAGTAGAGCATTTCATAAGAAAGAGCCCACTTAATTCTGAACCATACATCGCATTAGCTGATTTACATGTGGACAGCTATCATTTTGTGAGAAGTTTGACATTGATAAATGAGGTGTTTTACCTAATAGGTAATAAAAACAAATTACAGGTCTTAAGAGAAAGGATGTTCTTCATTTGGTTCTGTTTTCTGTCTCTTGGAGGGCAAGGGCCAGATTGTTTCCATATGATTGTAGCCTTCATTTGTTAAGTCCACAGACAGAGATTAATAACGGCATTTTCTGATGACCAATCCATACTTCTCCTTGGGGTTACTGAAAAAGAAAAATGGTAGGAACAACTGGACATTCAGGATAAATGATTGTTTTCATTCGCACACTTGCAGATTTTTTGAAGTTACTATTAGTAGTACATTTGGACTGTTGATGAAGTAGGTTATTATTTCACTCCCTCTAATTTGCAGTCTTTAAATCGCCTTTTACACTGTTTGCACAAATTACATTTTATTAATTACAGGAAAGTGAAATCCCCCATCGCCACTATAAAAACGTGAAATTAACACATAACGGATATTTATAACCCCCAGCTGTATGTTACACACAATAAACATTTCTCTGATTAGCAGGGCACAAATGGTTAAAAAGCCATGATGTTTTCACTATAAGCCTGTTAATTATGGAGGGTATAAATGCCTCGTTGCAGTGATTATATGGCTGCTGCTCTTGTCCATGATCCATCAAATACCCTGAATTCAAATTAGTGAAACCATAAACAATCTACTTATGGTCAGTGGGGATTCACAGCGTTTTCACAGAGGGCGAAATGCTGACATACAATGTGAAATGACAAATGACAGTCCAGAGACGAGAACAAATCAGTGCTCTGACCAGAGGTTTTTTTTCCAATGAAAAAATATTAGCCCAAACAGTACTTAGTAGGTGAGGGTGTGTTATTCTTAACCAGTTTGAATCACTACTGGACTCTGCGGGTCCCACAGAGCTCGTATATAAGCTCTCTCTAGTTTCTTCAGCTAGGCGTGAAAAGGCTTCCCTTCTGGTGTAATGCAAGCCTGACAGAGGACAAGTCTGCCTCTATTCCCCATCCCGGCAGAGTCAAACACAACCCAAAAGGATGAGGCCGACACATCCACAGTCAGGCCATAATTTTCCACAACCTAAAAGATCTTACATTGTGAAAGCCATTCAGGCAGGTGTGATTCTTCACCATAGTGTACATCTGCGGGTGGCAATAAATTAGCTTAATGCACTGTGGAACTTAAAATAAAATCAAAATACATTTAAATCGGTTATCAAAAACTCCACTCATGTACAGGTATGATATGTAATGAATACAATATATATTTGCCATATTGTAAAATGGAAAATCCATATGTGCATGTTCAGTTTTAGAGGCCAGAGACAACGAATTTAACCTTGAAATTAGAGTTATGTTTTGTCACAATCCTGCAATTATCGTATAGAAAAACAAAGACGATACTTTCCACGTGAATTGAATTTTGCCGTACCGTCTTGCTTGTAAATGATGCAGGCGTACGTAATGACTGCGCAGTCAGACCAAGGTAATTTCAAGTGCCACATCCAATCAGCACTATCACCACAAAGCATCACAGCTTGGAGTGCAGTCATTCTCTCTGCAGGGCCCTCAGCTGAGGTGATACTCAACCGCTGAAACACAGTAAAAGTCACCGATATGGAGCAAAAAAGAAAGGGTGAGGAAAGAGAAGGGGGCAAGAGGGATCGGGGGTGGAGGGGGTGAAAGAGTCTTGGATCCTGTGGTAAGTGCCAGAGGGACACATTTTGTTGGAACACAGAGTGTGTTGAGTGATGGGAGAACGGCTACAGCAGTGTTTAGAAACACCAGTCGGCCAGTCTATTGCCTAGGAGCCTGGGTGTCTGCGCTGAGCTCTCCCCCCACCGCTCTAAGTAGGATGGTACATGCAGCCTCACTGCATACCGCTCTGCGCGCCGCTAAAATTAGCCCCCCTGGAACCAGATGGAATCCTAAACAGAATAAACTTTTCTTGACTTGATTATATTGAGCCTTTCCAAGCTCCGACATTAAAAAGAAAAAGAGAAGGCAAAGAACCAGGGGGAACCTTAGAAGCTAATTGCCGTGGGTCTGGCGTGCACATTGGGCATTGTGTTGAGTCGAGACGCTGCAGTAATACCGGAGCCTTTCCCCGGGCCGTGTCTCCCAAAGGGGGAACTGTCACATCTTCCATGCGTTTGCGGTGGGCTTGCAGCTCCACACGGAGTGCATGTGAAGCCGCTAATTAAAAGCAAGCGATCCGTAACTGTCTGGCTCACCAGGCCGTGCTCATCCATGTGGCCCCCATTGGCTCCCGGGGCCCCCCTGGCCCCTGACGAAGGCTGTTCGGCCTCTGTGTGGGAGTGATTTTCAGAAAACTTTACATGACTCCCTTCTAAAGCAACACTGGCAGTATTATGAACTTAAACTTTTAATGTTGTGGTATTTATTTACCCATCTGGTCTGACCCTGTATTTTTAATCAATGTTGTCGTCTTTGTACTGTATGTCAACTTCTTCGCTACTGCAGCAAAACTAATCGCCCCTCGGGGACAAATAAAGGTCTTGAACTTGAACTTATATTGTACTCATGAGCTACAATTAGAAGGATTCTGTCGCCAACCTCACCTATGTCATGGTACAAAAACATTTTAACAGATTTAACTAAATTTGGTAACCAACTAATTTTTTTTACATGAATGAAAGAGTCTTTCATTAGTCCAAATTAAAGCACAGCTGGTGATTTTTACACAATTTTCAAAACAGTTTTCTCTCACATAACGTAAACCATGAACTCATGAGATTTAAAAATAAAAAAAATAAAAAGAACTTGTAAGGCAGACAATAGCTGTAACCTAACATAGATTTGTAAACAGAGGAAGCTAAAGAGCACTTAGAATACAATATATATATTCCTTTAATGAAACAACCCATGGTATGAAAACAAGATGGAATGGTACTTCGACTCGCTCCAAACAGTGACTTTGATTCCCAAGATTAGTTTGTTTCCACAAAATGACAGCTAAAACCCCAAGTCCTTCTCTAAACCAAAGTCTCGCTCCACTCCATCTCAGCCCAGTGGTTGGCCACCTACAGAACAACAAGAAAAGAAAAAAAAGACTAGGGGAAAACCCCTTTGTATCAAAGACTATCTTCTGGTGACTCCCTGGCCTGTGTTTATTGAACGCTGATTTTAATGCTCCATTTTTATCATGGCGATTAGCATTGTTTAGTAATCAGTCAAACCGAGACTTCCCCTTGTCCGTGCGAGTGTAAACACTTGTCTTTTCAAAACAGCTTCATTTGGATAAAAGAGGACAGCAATGTGAATGTGTATGTTTTGTATTGTTTGCTAAAGCAGAAGCATATGATGCAATGCTAGTGTTTATGGTTGGAAAAGCTGTAATTTTAGCATCAGTCATATGTGAGCCCTGACACATACGTATGACCACCATGAATTGGCCTTTCCTCTTTGAAATCCGTCCCATCACAGTTTTTCCAGCACTGGCTGGCTTAGTCTCTGCCACATATTTTACATGATCCTCTTTTTCAATAACCTCAGTTTGCTTTGATTACTTTAATCACTTTTGAATATAATCAATTTTCTGAGTTGGTAGTATCTCTTCCCGTGCCTACTTGGTGGCGTGTGTGTGATTGGGGAGTGACACCGAGCATCGCTGCAGTAGCTCATTTGAGCAGGAGCTGAGGAGTTTCCTCGACAGTAGGAAGGAAAACCTTTGCGAGAGGGGGGTGGATGGAGGTAATGTGAAGGGAACAGTGAGGGAGCGACCCAGACGGTGACTTGGCTGGGGTCAGGTGTAAACATATGCACAGCTGGCAAGCAGATGTGCTCAGACGAAAGCCAGTGACCATGTCTTTGGTTCCTTCCTCCCTGCTCACCTGATGTTCAGCTAATTCAGCGAGGAGAAGCAAAGAGTGAGCCGCAAAAAGAAATTCACGCACATGTAAAATCATGTGCAGACATTTTGAAAATACGCACAATGGGTCAGTAAAGGTGGGGGGGGATCAAAAGCTCTGGTTACTCCAGAAGTGGACTCTGCTACTCTGTTCCTTAGCTAGTCCAGCGAGTGTGTGGTCGATGAGAGAGAAAGTATAACATTTCCCATTTTCTACTTTACTAGAGTAGTCTGGGAGACGCATCGGATGGGATTTTAAAAAGATCCTTCAGTGCACCGACATCCATGAACACGCCATGATTACATTCCTTTCACCCATCGCTTTCTTTTTTTTCCTGCCTTTATTCGCTATGTGCCAGGCCAAAAAGGACAGACAATTTTGTGCATTTTTGTGGATTTTCTGAGACCCCTAATCAAAGTTTCAAAGAAATGATCTCATGATGTAATGGACTGAAGAGATGCAAGCAACAACAAAACAAAACTCTCCTCTACTGCTACAGCAATAACCAAATGTTTACACCCCGGCAAACAGTTTAAATATTTACCAACCTTAGTAAAACAGTCGGGGATTATCCTGTATTGTTATAACACTGAGAAAAGACCCTCATACTTTCCATATTTTCTGCTGATTCCATGAAGCTGAAAACAAGGAGAGGGATCAGATTAAAATCTCTTTGTACATAAACTACCCATTGACTCACGGTCTTCCTGTCGGAAGGAGCAATTAGCTCTCCGAGACAAAGATCTCAGACATGTTAAACGGCTGAAAATAAATAAATGTGGGTATTGCCGTTAGGCCCTGTTTCAATTAGAGCAGAGGCCGTGGTCTGTGTCTCTCCCTGAGCTGCTGGCTCCTTCAAGCTCTGCTTCTATGGGGACTTTTTAATTGCTATGTTTTAGCTGAGAGGGAAACAGAGGGGGGAAATGTACTGTATTCATCTTGGCCTCCCACTATGCTTCACTCAAGAAGGCCTGGGGTGATTTGTCTCTTTAACGCGGAATGCCGTACAGTGAAGTACAGTGCTGCTCAGACAATGCATTCATTCTTCCCATCATGAATGGAGATTTTCTTCCACAGGTCTTTTTCTTTTTCTTTTTTCTTTTCAGCGGATTGATTCATGTGACATAATTTATTATGACCATCTACCCAAGCGCCTTCAATTTCAAGAGGTAAAATGATCTGGAGATTTGCTAAAATCACAACACCTTCAATTTAAAAGCTTTTGACAAAGTCTGCACTTGATATTCATCATTAGATTAGTGGTTGGCATCTGTTAAGCCTTATATAACTGATAAAAGTAGTCTGTGGCTCTTATTTTAAGGATTGCATTCCTTTTCAAACATTCCACACAATCTGGTGAAGTTGGTTACACTTTCGATGGAGCGTAAGATTTCAAACTCCTCAGTCTTTTGCTTTTTCCATATCCAGCTGATGGCAGCCATGTCAACTATCAAAAAGAAGAGCCTGCTTACAGATATGACTGATGAGCGATGGTAGCCAGATCTGCGTGTGTGCTCTCTCACAGCATCCAGACATGTGGGGCATAGAGAGAGACCAGATACACACCTCCTGATCTCGCTGCTGTCAGATCAACACTTTTTGTCAGCACATCTGTGTTGCTCTCTCTCTGTGCTGCTCTCACACTCTATCTATCCTGTCTTTTCACTGTCCTCAGGCATCCCATCAATCATTCTGGTTCTGCGCTTCACAACCCCAAATCTCTCTTTGCGACTGCACCGCGCCGGGACAAGAATGTTTAAAGGTCTCTTTGTCCCTTTGAGTGTGGGAACAACGTGAATTTTCTTTCTCAGATGCGATAATATGATGACGGTCACGCTATTTTCGGGGACGCCGCAGTCTCTTATTTGTGTCTCTCAACACTCATAATAAGCAGCGTGTGCCTTCCGTGGCGACGGTTATACCTTTCACCCTCCCCTCTCTCTGTGCGTTGCGTGATTACACACAGACAGATGGTTTGAGTTTGTGCTCTGCCGCTGCGCGCTAATATCAGACATGCTTTGAATTTATCTCACATCTTAATGGACGACAGGGTAGACAGGCAGTTTGCAAACTGCCGAGCCATTCCTCTCGCCCTCTGTTTATTACCGTATTTATTTGACTGGATTCAAGGAATGAGGAAAATTGGCCCCTGTGAGAAAGAGACAGAGAAAGTGAGAGGAGTAGGAGCTCTACAATGAATGGTCGGACATTTAACTGTTAAGACTGCGGTCATGAGAGCTGTCAAATGCCTGATAATAAACCTCATTACAGAGTGATCCGAACAATCAAACCATCACATTTCCTCTTAGACAACTTGGGCCTCTCCCTCAGGTACCGAAATCTCTTCCTGCGTCATGCAATATTGGATCAAAGTACTTTTTTCTCAAGCGTCCAGGCTGATAGTGATTCATGATTTTCATCAGCCCCAGGCCTCTGTTAAAGAACATCTTCACACAGTGCTTGACCCCAATGGCCACAGGAACACATTGAGATACTTGTGGTCATTTTTATTTTTATGTCGGGCCTCTGCAGTAGTTGTAGTATCACATTTCACTACAGTGGCCCACTCACTTACTGAAAGATAAACTCCTTTTGTTGATTTAAAGTGCTTTGCTTACGCTTCATCAATCGGTCGGTTGGTCAAGCAGTAGTTTTGGGAGGGGAGGGGAGGCGGAGGCGGAGGCGGAGGTGAAGGCGAACGGCTCCGCAGAAGTGGCAGGGGGAACAAAGACTGGTTTATGGCGTGTGGCCATCAGACAGGCTACATAAACACTGTTCGTCAGGGCCCAAGAATAGTGCAGAGGGCTGAATCAGCCTAGCAGCAGTTACCCACAGCAAGGGGAAGAGAAGGAGAAATGTGTGTGTGCTTGGCCAGATGCAAAGGGAACGAAAAAGGAGAAAGGGGGGGGAGAGAAAACAACCCAAGGTTCTTGTTAAAATGGGATTGTTAAGGTTTCCTGCTGTGGGATTTACTTTTTTTGTCATCCACCGTTTGACTCCATGACTCCACTCCTGACCCTGTAGCACACAAACACAAAATGGGAAATTTGGCCTCTATAAAGGCCCTGTTTACTGGAAATGTTGCTCACTAGGGTCAATAAAGACTTATGATGCATACAAGGCTCCTGCCGACTTTTGCTGTCGTGGCCTAATGTAACTCCCATACCCACAAATGCATGTGTATAATGCACACACCAAAAGAAAGAGAAAAAGGTAGTAAACAACATACGCATGACTTTTATAACTAGATAGAAAGAGCAAACGTTTACTGTCCTTTAATGACGGCAGGAATGAAAATTTTGTCGGTTCAAGGGTTCAGTAAAAACCCACATTAAACGTTCAGGGAATAGGATTAGGTGCAGATACAGAAAAAGGTATACCTATCATAATAGAACCATGTAAACACAAAATTTATGGAGCTACTGTTAACTGCAAGAGGACCCGGCGTTGTCATCGACCTAACACTTAGGGCGTTGGAGGGACGAGCTGTTTATTTTGTTTATCACTTCACTCTATCGACTGCATATGCAGCATGTATGTGCGTGTGCACGTGCACTTTCATTTGGAAGTGATCTCCTGTGTTTTTCCTGTTGCAGAGCACAGAAGCGTGTGGTGTGGAAGCTCAAAGCTCTCGCCCACATCAAGAGAAACCATCCGGCCTTACAGCCACAAGCCCTCCCTCTTCTCCCCCCTCTCAGGCGTAATAACAGAGCCATCAAATAGCCATATTTATAATCTCCGAACGGGCCAATTTTAAAGTGGTCAACTCCAGAGGTATAGGAATTGTTGAGAGCAATTTGCGGTTTTCATTCTTAAAGAGGCACCATCCCAGTGGCAAATGAAATAAAGTCAGTATCCTTTTTTTCCCCATTTGTCAATATTAAAGCTGGGTTCAATTATATCTTTGGCTTTATTCTGATATCACTTCAAAATGATTTATTTAAATTGGGTTAGGCAAAAAGTATTTTATTATAATAATGCTCCGCGTTTGTGTAACACAGAAATTAGAGCATACAGTATATCATATTCTAAAATGCAATGACGAGATTGCGCCAGTCTGGTACAGCACGCTGTGCATGGTACTAATATAAGAGAAGTTACTGTATATCTTTACTAGAAAGTACTGTGTGTAGCAGTATTTGTTATCATTCATCTTGAATTTAGATGGTAAATGGACTGATTCACTCATACAAACATCTTCTCAACAAACCTTTGCATTTACAATGTTCATCAGTGTTAAAACAGCAGTTTTCAGAGGCGGAAAAAAAAGGTTGAATGCAAGCAAATAGCATCTGGTTTAGCAACATATTGTGAGCAGAACCAGCAGCAGATCAGCATACATGAATACATTTCATCTGGTCATTACTGTGCAGTTATGGAGCCAAGCACTCCAGCCAGTTTCCAGCCTCCTGTCACTTGCCGGTATCTGACACTGATGAAAAATGCAGTGTGTTTCGATCACCACAACATTACCATTCTGTTTTCTCTATATGTTGAGATCAGATGACTCCCAAGTGTTGATCTAGTATGATAAATGTAGTGCTGTGTAACAGACGACTGACTTTTTTTGTGTCTGCATTTATGGCTCATTATAGTAGATGTGTGACCTACCATAAACCAATCATTTAAATATTGGAAGATTTAACCAATTAGAAATTAAGTTCATTTATACTTAAACACTGTACACATACTGTAGCTGTAGCTTGATAAAGAGTTCTGGATTACCAACTCGGAGGCTCCAGGAGAAAAAAACAGCAGCGGGGCCCCCATTCAGATCCCTGAGATAGTTTGTAATTGGTGGTGATCATTTAATTACACACAAACTTCTCAAATAGTTACAAATAAACTCAGTTTGGTACATATTAGCAAACAAATTGAATTAGATCCAATTACCACAAACTAGGCCTAAATGTCACACAGTGCACCTGGGGCGTTTGAGAACCCTGTTGTCTGGGGCCCTGGGTGCCCTTGGTAGTAAAAACATGGACTCTTGAACAATTAACAAGTTAAATAAGAATATAAACTTCTATCATTGAAACTGCTCTTTAAAAAGAAGTGTGTTTGTGTGTGTGTGTGTGTGTGTGTGTGTGTGTGTGTGTGTATGTGTGTGTGTGTGCGCTTCTGTCTTTGAAATATCTCATGAGACCTTCATCGAATCTACTTTACATTTGGTTTCCTGGGTACCCAATGAACTTGGGGTTTGGAGTATTTGGAGCAATTTGGACAGCATTGGATATTAAAAACTGGGAAGAAAACTAAACGGCCGAACAATAAACTGCTGGCACAGCACGCTGTTGACCCGCTCTGGACCGAAACGGGGGTGGGGGAGGTCCACTGGCTTGGACTGCGGTTCAATTTTTGGTGCTTCTAGTGTAACATGATTGCTGGATATACCAAATACACTTTTCCTGCAACTTGAATGGATAGCTGACAGGAAAAATCGCACCTTTTGTGTTGAATAAGGTTGAGAAAAAAGGCGCTACGTAACGCTGACTTTTCCGTGTCTATTATTTGGCTAAGAGGAAACTCAATAAAAAGCCATTTCCCAACACTAAATATAAAAAAAAATCCAGACACTATATTGTCTTAAGTTGAGCTGTATATTCACCACTTCTAAACAGTTGCAGAACAACCTAATCTTGGAGCATTTTCCTCCACAGCGCTATTCAGCGCTATCCATCACTACACGTTGATTGACACATTGAATGCCCCTCCACCTTTTATTTTCAGACACACGCACACAAACACAACTACTAGTACTACTACTCGGTTCTGGGGGTTGATTAAAGCAGATTTTTTGCTGATTGGCTCCCATAACGAGCCGGATGGGTAGCACACTGCCTTGAGTCCATGAGGCAAATGTCTGATTCCTCCACATTTTATTTGTGGTATTTTGTGATTAAAACATGAATCTGCCACGTTCTCTGTCAAGTAAATGTAGTAGTACAATGTAGTCATTTGATGTAGAAGTACACTATAAGTCAGTAGTAGTCAGTGTACAATGGGGTTGCATATTAAGTGGTCATTTTGGGGTAAAATTTGGTTCTGGAGAATTCTACAAGCAGCACTACCACAGGCCAAGCAATCGGCCCATCCAATCAGGCATATTTTGAACTGGCACCAGATAAATAAATGAGGAGATTGGGTTAATATTACTGCAAAGCAATGCGACAAACTACTAGGATGAATATCTTGGGGGCCCCGGGGCCAATGGTTGCATCACATTCTACATCATCAACCTACAGTCCCTGGTTCTGGTTCTGCTGGGGAACTTAGTTTCCTGTCACACCCCTCTCTCTCATTTGTTTCCTATCAGATTCACAATGGTCTGTCCAATACAAAAGAGTGCTCATAAAAATTAAAATTAAAAGATGAATATCTGTCTATATTATTTATGAGTGTGACTGGGGTCCGCGTGTGCAGTACACCCAACACAGTCTGACACAGAAAAACTCAAATTTTCCAAATACTAAAAAGGTTGTTGAAAGGTTTTCCATTTCTCTGGCCTATTGACCATTTTTCTCTAAATATATTATATACTGCGTATTATTTTGGAAAGCAACACAGCCAGTGTATTTTGGAAACACAGACATCTGCAGTTTCAAACTACACTAAAATCCACATCTAAAGGCTCCACGGAATAAAGGAGCAGATGCTTTTGACCCTAACGGCTAATTATTCAATTTTTTTCCCCCCTGACTTGAAAATGACGGAACTACTGAATATTGTAACCGTCTTAATCGCATTGTTTACCGATGCTGTACCCTCACAGACCTCTGTGCGTTTTGAATGTGATATGCAATGCCAGACCCATCGCTATTAACTCCAGCCTCCTTTCATCTTTCTCTCCTTTCTTTTTGCGCTCTGCCCCTGAAGGGTTGTGCTCACGCATGCCACCCTCATAATCAGCCATTCTGATATTCAAATAAGTACAGAAAAACATCATTCGAACATGACCAGAATACATCAAGGGACAGCTGGCATGAAAATGGCCTCACATACTGTATATATATATTTTTTTACTTTTTAAAGGTGGCGATTAAAGTGGATAGAAGTGAGGCATAAGGAAGAAATATTAGGGAAAAGAGGCCAAACACAGGGAGCTGTAGAGCTGTTAAAACATAGCTAAATTACACCACTGTCTGAGCAGGAAGGAAACCAGGCTTTATACACTCCTCAATAACTTCCTGTTAAACATCCGCAAATCACAAACTCACAAAAGGATTTAAAAAAAAAAGTATACCAGAGACCTAGTGTCATCTAAACACTGGTTGTGTATTTATGTGACTCCACTTGTAGGAAGTTGACCACCACCAGGTTCCTCTGAGTGTGTGAGTGCATGTGCTGGATGGGATGTGTGTGTATCGTATAGGGGAGGATGTTATCAACATTGCAGTGATGAGAGATGAATGGCGTCCCACGGGGCCGGCTAAAGCCCCTGCACATGTGCACAGCACTACCACCCACTAAAAATATGACTCCTGGATACTTTTCCGACTTCTGGCTCTGTTCATAAATCAGCAGTCGGACATGGGGACTTGAACTTGGCAGAGTATCAGACGAGTCTCCAGTGACTAGGCCTGTCCGTCATCCTGCCACTGCTGCCTCAAGCTGCTTAATTAATGTGGCAATTGAATGCCGCATATCATAATGAACACACAGCACCCTCTATCTGAGCCTTCCTGGGCTTGTTATTCTTGGTCCCCGTTAAGGACACGTCCCTGTGTATGTTTGGATATTTATAGGTAATGGATCTATTAAAATGCATGAGAACGAATTAAAAAACAAATAAATGCAAAGGTGCTCAAACGAGCTTGGAATGTTTGGGAAAAAATATTTTAGGTTTGATGTGTTTTCACAGCGTAGATGTCAAATTTATCACTTTCACTTTTGTTGGTGTTACTTCGCAGCCTCATTTTATCATGAAGAACACACAGGCCGGGCCTGATGTAGAGATTTTTTCATTTGAATGAGGATTCCTACTCTTTGCGGTGTAAAATATGCTCAGGAAGCTCACTTAAAAAAGTTACATAATCTCTCCAACAGCCTATTTTCAGAGAAAGGAAATTAAAAAGGTTTACTGTAAACAATCAAGTGATGGCAGAGAGCTTAATGTAGCTCTATTACACTACTGAATAACCATATAGAATATCTAACCTTGATGCAGGGTTAGAACCCTGAATCTGATCGCTCAGCCTCAGATGATTGTGTCGTTTTAGAAAACTGTATCAGTCGGACAGACACGGGTAGAGGTTAATGCCTCTCCATTTGTAACACTCTGCAGTGTGTAATGCCACCTCCCATGGTAGTAATGACTTCATAAATCACGTGCGTTAATCTTCTGCAATTCTAAAACTACAGACAGGTTGATTTACGGCTATATCTTCGAGCAAGCTTCTCATCCTTTATCCTCCTGTTTTGCCCCCCCACCCCTTCTATGCTGAAGCAGATATTCCCTTAACTCTCTTTTTTACTCTCTCCCCTCCAGGTGTCTGGACTCTGACTTAGCACCACAGCTAGGCAACACACACACACACACAAAGGATCTACTTCCAGGGAGGGCTAATAGGATGTGACATAATTTATGGTAGAATGGGGGTAATGTGTGACATGTCTACTCTCTACGGTGGGATGTTTTTCAGTGAAATTTTTCAAACCTGCCACAGAGCAGAGTTTAAAATAAACCTGAATTACACCGCAGTGCAGTTTCAAATAGCAGCAATGCAACAAACTTGAAGGTCAGAGTGCGTGCGCCCCATATGGGGTTTATCTCTGCCTGGTTGCTGACAGTGGAAGATCTCCCTCTGTCACAAATCACATGCATTTTGATCAGGTAGCTCCTGGCCTGTGCTGGGGAAGGGGGCTTCTATACATGTATATTCTGCCTTTTTCCCTCTGAAGTATGACCCGGAGCTTTGAATGGATACTTAGCTGCATGCTCATGACGCACTTTCCAGATAAGTAGAAATAATTCAACATACTGTGTGTCGAGTCCCACACTTGAGGGGTATTTAGGGGGCTTTAATTTGCAAATTTGAGGTACCTGCTGACATTATATGCCTCTGAAATACTAATACAGCTCTTGTGCTTTCATAGATTTCTAGACCAGTAACCAGTCAAAGACTAAGTCAGACACTTGGTGTTTTTTTTGTTTCAGGCCATATGCTATTTGTCAAGCTTCACTGTTCTTGTTGTACTGGGAAAAACTTCAATAAGTCGACTTTGAACCCCAATCCAATTTCACTGTGCAACTCAAAACCATAATGAACAATTTTTTAGGAGTCTTTGTTTCGGTCACTGAAGACAGGAAGCCGTCTTTCTTGGATATGTTTGTACTCAAAATAGTGGCCCTTTTGTTTTAAAAGACTTTCATTCGTTATGGCTTCATGTCTCTATTTCTGCTGGTGAGTTGGGTTAAAATGTAGTCTCTGTTAGCCTTAGACTGTGTATGCAATCGTGCGTCTCTTTGTCCAAAGCTTTTGAGAAAGCTCACTCTTTTTAATCCTTAGTACAGCAGGAGAAAAGGGGGCAACCCCAATTATCTTGTTTGACAGTTGGGAGCAGGGGCATTAAGGCAATAGTGTCCCACAATGCAACTGAAAAAACAAACAGCCTGTGAGTATGTGAAGAGGAGTAGGAGTTGCTTTTCACCACATTCTAGAGCAACGTATACATACTCTACATGCAAACTCCTAACAGGCCTTGCGTGTGTCAAACTTTAATTCAGTTTACTTCACACGTGTATTATGACAAGTATAACCTCTATGTGTCCCGATTTCTCTCGTTTTCTCTCTGTTGTTCTTTTTGTGCAGGCCCAGGGCTTCTAATCCTGTTAAGACCTGTCAGGTCTAATACAACGACAGGTCAAACCATCACCACTACCCCACCACCGCCACTCCAAAGATCAGGAAAAGGGCGACTGTGTTTGCCTCTTTAATGGTTACCGCCAAACCATCGTGAAGCATTCCTGAATATACGGAAAGTGGGGGAATCATGCATAGAGAACCAAAAGGCCTATTTGTTCTGTATCAAGATGGCATTATGTGGCTAATCCTGTACTGCAACATTTGAATCAGTTTTTGTTAATTCTGGAACGACTTTGACGTGCAAATGCGTATTTTATTCTAAACACATGTAATCAGCAGTGAAATCTGCTTCCTCTTCTGCTGTGTTTCTGTCCCTCACCAGTGATAAATGTACTTTCTGCAAACTTTGCAGAGCTTGGTAGTTGCTTCAAGTTGCATTATACAGAAGCACATTTTCTTTAAACACCGTTCTGCATCAGACCAACACCAACCACACACGCTGACACACCAGTTAATAAGACAAACTGAAA
The DNA here is from genome assembly GCF_013103735.1 of Etheostoma cragini. Lineage (NCBI taxonomy): Eukaryota > Metazoa > Chordata > Actinopteri > Perciformes > Percidae > Etheostoma > Etheostoma cragini. The sequence goes on from NC_048424.1 coordinate 20,600,758, forward strand.
GCTGATATCCGTAACTTTCCCTCCCATTGTCAGCACCCACATTCAAGGAATTTACAGCTGTTGTTATGGAAGGTTGTGTGGTACCTAAAACATGTAGTATATCAGATTGAAAAATGAAAAACTATAATGTAGACCAGCTCCTGCAGCACAGTACGATAACAGTGGGGCTTGGGGTGTTGATTTTAACGCAGGGAAAATAAACATGGTGTGAAAAGTATCACCTCCAAAGGTACGAGCCGACAAGCCATGACCACGCGATACACACTCAGCAAATCACAACACTACCTTCATGCACCATAATCATGAGGGGTTGTGTGATTTACAATACTGTACCACACATATGAACATTTTAATGATTTTTTAATTTAAAAAGATAATACTAACTATAGAATACCATCTGTTTTACACATTATGAACAAAAACATGTCCATATAATTACTTTGATTCATTTTTACACAAATACATTTCAAACCTTTTGCAATCAATGCACTTTCAGACACATCAAAAACAACAAAGGCAATTTTGTACACACTGATATTTATATTTTAAATTATCTTTGTATTTTAGTGTATTCTCTGTCAAGCTTTCTACTGACTTCAAAGCTCAAATGGGCTCTAACAGACGAGTCTCTACTGCGTAATTTATAAAAAATAAAGACTTTTTTGCACTTGCCTCTCTAGTGTTCAGCTTCGTGGTCAAACTTTACCACATTGTGCAGCAGTGTGGCCCTGTTTGGCCTAACTTAACAAACCTCATTTTCAGACAAGGGAATCTCTTTATGACAAATAAAGCTAACTAATGCCTAATTCTAACTAATGGCTCACTCGGCTGGCTGGACATGGCTGGACACGTAATGCTTTCAACAGCAGTGAACCAGCACTGCCCAGCCTTGTGAGCTGTTAAACAGATACACAATGTGAGGGGAACATATGCGTGCGTTCATGTAGAAGGGTCTGCCATTATTGGATCTTCAGGACATAGTATGTTGACCCATGGGACGGGGGTTCACGCCGACGCACACGCTGCAACACACAAACACGCGCTGTGGTTTCTCCTGCGGCCACTCAGCTCATTCAGGCTCTGACCACCATCAGCAGCCCCTCTGCCTCGCCGGCTCCCCATCCCCGGGGATCACACAGCGTCGCTGGGCACTCACATCCTCGGCTGTGGGAAGAGAGCCAGCAGCTGGGGTTGAGGCTGGGGGGGACGCATAAAGGGCAGAGAGAAATCTGAGAAGAGGATTCATGGAGGAAAGAAAAAAGCTGGATGTAAAGAGGCAGGGGAAAGAGGGAAAGAGGAAAAGGTGGAGGGGAGGTTGGTCGGGGTTACCTATCACATACTTTATCATATACAAAAGTTCCAAGTGTGCCTGTCATCCCGGAGACTGAAGTAGGAGAGCTGAAGAGAAAACGTCTGTGTGTTGATGGAGATGAGGCGATGGGGACATAGGCTACACTGTGGCTATTGTATGAAAGCTTTGGAGAAGTTATAGCCTATCTTCAGGATGATCTCTTAATGTAAATTAAATACATTCAACATGAATGTTATTAAACTTGTAATAAAGACATATTATCCTAACAAAACAACTAAAAATATTTACTCACGCTTAACTATTTTAACCACAATGAAATGTGCTTGTATTCAATCTTTATGTCTGAAAACTATTATTCTAGCAAAAATGTCTGTGATTCAGCTTTGTCCACTATTGTTCTGGGCTCCCATCAAGGAAAAGAAAAAGCTGTGTCATCACGGATCACGGGGGAGGTAGTAGAGGGAAGGGTGGGGGGGTGTAGTAAAGTGGGAAATCTGGCTGGTTCACAGGCTTGCTCTCTAGGCCTGTTAATGCCTTCTTTTCCTGGACACACATCAGCATATTCAGGGTGTGAGAAAAGAGGAAAGGGAGGAGGCAAATAAGGGACTGAAAAAGGGAGACACTGAGCAAGGACAGAGACGGAACAATAGCAATAAGAGTAGCCTGTCAGGAGATCAGAGAAAGAGAAGCATTCCCAGCAACAAGTCTGACTTCCTCAGCATCCTTTCCTCAGTTTAGGCACTGCCAGCCCCACATAAACACCGTGAACATGTGGAAAGTTTCCCTCCTCTCTGGAGGGTCCCCTTGCCTCCTTGCTCATTTTATATCTGTCTATCTGGCCCTTGATTTTCCTGTCTTGTTTAAGGAAAATTCCGCTGGTAGTAGTGGTGTACTAACGTCTTCCATGTGACCATCACGGAGGAAAATTTCCATTTTGTGTTTTTTTTAGGCAAACAGATCAGTTGCCCCTTCTTCCATCTAGTTCTAGTCCTCTTTGTACCGGAAGATGACGCTCTACCAGACACTCGCGTGGGCTCTGTAAAGCCCAAGAAACCCCACCCCCACGTCAACCCGTCACCTCCCTCCGTGAGCTGCCCTTTACTTTCAACACACTGTGACAAAGTCTTCGATATAAGGCTTTAGGCCAAGAGGGAAAGGGAGATGGAGACAGGTAGAGATTTGCATAGGCTTGTTAAAAGTCACAAATTAGGAAAAAGGCCTCACACATAGTGGTTTGGGTTTTGCAAGGGCATAATCTCAAATCAGGACAACATCGCCATCTGCAGGAGAGCAGCAGGATTGAAACCAATGAAATAATCTGCCACATCTCAGTGCTACTAAAACAATACAATTACTACAAAATGAGAAGTAATATATTGTATTATATCAGCAGGCTCTATTTTAGTCCCGACACCACAGTTTAGGAAAAGTCAATATATAAGTCTTGCTTCGGCTTCCTCAGCCGCAGGCGGCGCTCTGATTCCATTCCCTGTTCATGATTGCGGTAAGAGCTGGATGATGGCCTTGTTTGTTTAGCCAACAGTGTTAACGCCCACCCACAGGTGCCAAAGGTATAGTGAGTACTGTGCCAGCTGTTTGCAAGCCACAGCAGCCCCTGTACTGCTTGGCTTCACCCTGCTTGACTGCCTGATCTCACAGGAAGGGAGGAAGTGGTTGAGTTACCCAGCAGCAAATTTGAGGTTTATAAAGGGAGAAAGTCATAAAAAGAATCTGAGTGCAGTTTCCTTTAACACAGCAGCAAGCCAGGATGAGGTACTTTGTCTTAATCTGTAATTCTTTCATTGTCATTAGTCATTGTTAGGATTGCCCTCAACACACAACCAGAGATAATGGAGACGTAACGTAAAACACTGCCGTTTAGTTCATTGGCTTGCTTAAGTCAAGAAACTAAAGCCAGGAGTTCCAATTTCATGGAAGCCTGATTGCCTTGTAAAGTTAGATTCATTACACTATTAATCTGTTGTTACCTGTGTCACACCAGGGAACCACCCACAGCGACCACAGGCAGGCACACGCTCAGTGCGAGCCCAATAATCAAAAAATGTTGCTCATGACATCGCTCATTGCTCTGGCTAGCTAGCAAATAGCACAAAACATAGTCTAACTGCAGGAGGAAATACCTTTGCATTTCTCATGATAGCATGAAGCTGCATTTTATCTGAGATGTGAAATCAGTTAGGCATGTCTAGCATTTGGATTTAATGAAATCTTACCTTAGCATGGTTGTGTCTTTGCCAAGACGTAATGGTAAGGGGTTAAAGTAGAGAGAACTTGCGGCTTTTTCTGGCTTGTTATTGCCAATACAACGAAGCTCAGTTCACACTCAGATTTAGAAAACTTCAAGCAAAGCAGCAAGAAAAAAAAAAAAAGCTTTTAAATCAGTTTCCCTCTCCAGTAAATTACAACCCTGCATTTTTAATTTCCTCTCTCCATACAATGTTATTCATTGGCATCCAAGCCAAACATGGGCCCCTGCAGCTAGCGTAGCTCTGCAGGACAAACTGTCCTCTCATGCAGTCGCTACCTGTCAGGAGTGCAGGGGCGTGACAAAAAAAAGCATTCCTTGATGTAGAGCTGAGAGGTGTGTGAGTTTGAAGGACAAACTGAAAAAATAACATAGAAAGTAAACCGCTAAGTGTAGATTCAATCTACAAAAATGGTTACGTTTACGAGTTTACATCAAAAGTGGTCTAAATCTGATCACTGATAGCAAATATCTTAATATGTTTGTCAAAATGAATACTGTGGTCAAGAGGTGTTTGCACTGATTTTAAGAAGATCCAGAAGTAGAACTTATTGAGACTCCAAATTAAAATGTAACAAAAGTCATGCAACATATTGAAGATACAAACGGCTGCCATGTCAAATGCTGAATTCGTGGACTTTGCATACCAATATTTCATGGCAATAATATCGCAATTACACGGTAAGAAGAGAATGTGCTTACACAAACATGTTTAGTCCATGCCTCAGGGAACTGTGTAAGCTCCCTTTACCACTAGAAAGAGACAGACTTGGCTGCTGAAATAACATTAAGAGCCTGTTACAATAATAGAAAAGCCTCATTTGTTAGCATTACATATCTAAATACCATCTGAAAACCATGGCTCATTCTGATTGAGCAAGGTCTTGTAACAGTGTAACATTTCAAAGAGTTTCTACACCCACTGGTGTGTACGGTAGGCCCCATTACAGTATATCTCCTGTTTGCAACCAAGCGACCTTCCAGGCTGAAGTTAAGTTTCATGTTGCATGAGCAGATGTGTTATCAAGTCTAAAACGGATTTCGTTTTAGCATTTTGCAGGAACAATATCATTTATAAAGGTATTTTACCATCACATTATATCTGCTTTTGTCATCAGGTCGGAATACTGTGGGGATGTTTGACAGAGACGTCGAGCAGGTTTCAAACATGAAAGAGGATGAGAGATCTCTTCAGTGCACCAGACAGCCAAGAATTGGCAAGGTTCTGCTAATTCAGCTGTTTCTATGCCACACAAAGCGATAGGATAAGGCACCTGGCTTTTGCTTAAACAGGCCTTGCATGTCTATGTAATCCAGTGAGACAGCGAGGGCAGACCTCGAACTTCTTGTTAGATTTAGCCCAGATCACAACAACATAATCATGTCATTACCCTTGGGCCATTCTGCTACATTGTTGTTGCGGGTGGGAGACACTGGATTTGATTTCAGCAGACTTAGCTGACCCTTGCTTCATGGCCCACCAGAACAGGGGAACTACAGCAGGCCGGGCTCCACGCTGGCACTCAGCCTAGCCAAACATTTTAACTTTCATAGACAAAAACAAAACCGTTTTGCCTTTCTTTCCCCCCCATTTCTCCCAGTTCTAAAATATTTTGTATAAAGCATTTAGAGGACATGTTATTACTAACATTTTAGTCTTGCAATTTTCTGCTGCTGTTGCAAAATTCTGCCAAAATTCCTCCGCACACCCCCTCCATCTTTCTGCTCCAGTGTTGATTATATTGCTTTTTAGTCTTTTCTTTCCTCTTAAATGTGTTATTCATCCTGTTCCGTGTGTCTCCAGGCACACTTTAGAACTGGATATAAAATAAACAGTCGCATTTTCACCCCTCTCACTAAGCCTTGACTGCATATACCTTTAACAATAAACAGCTGGGTTTCTGGGCTTGTTTATACTCATCTCTAGCCGTTTGGGGACAGAGGCACAACAGGAACTAGACTGTGTGTATGGATTTGCTAGGCAGACGCCCACTACGAAGCATAGGGTTGGTGGATGCTACTAGACCATGATAGAGCTGAGGCTGCTGGCAGGTAGTGTGCACTCCGTCTGGCAGAGCTGAGGTTTACCTTGGAGTGACACCAACCATCTGCATGCTATAAGGACTAAATTGCCAGCTTGATGTCCAGCAAGCGAGACAAAACCGTTCCACATACATGAGAGTGTGTGTTTGTGTGACTTTGTGTATGTGTGTGCGTGGCTCTTTAAGAGAACCAGAAAGAGACAGAAATACTAAAACGGAGTATTGTAAGCCATTGCTGAACAGTAGCCATCTCATTCTATATGTGTAAATGTTTGTCATTTTTCATTTTACTGACTTGATTTGAGTTCACGTTGCTCAACATTTTTGTAAGAACAGTGCATGAAATTACTAATTAGAATGTGAAAGGGATCACTTATGGTGATGAACCACAGAGGTTTATCGCAGGCTTTGGAGTTCTTCCCCAAGCCTGTAGCCTTTCAGAGGTTTTCAGGCTATAGAGCACTTCGCAGATTGAGAACGAGCACTTAGAAGATAAAAACATGACAGAAGAGCCCAAAACGGTGGCATATTTTTCCACAGGAGTAGGTGAAGACCAACACAACTAACGTGAGACTTTTTTTGTAACTTCTCCAAGAGGCAACATCAGTTTTGACTGGTATCTTGAAAGAACTGTTGAAAGACCAACCTTTTACACCAAAACTTAAGGCAAAACTTACCTTGCACACAAAAATCCATCTCCAAGTACTTGTGCAAACAGCGCAAACAACCCACTCAGCGTCTGTTGAGAAGCTACTGGCAGCTATGGGCGTGGTTAGGGTGTGTGTGACGGCCACATCTCTACATTCAAAATAACACTGACGGAATGATAGACATGGTTCCTCCAATCACCAGTCGGGTATTTTCTCATAGAGATTGCTGTTCTCTATGAATGAACTGAAAGTAGTCTCACATGAGACTACTTACATTTCATTCATAGAGATGGTTGAATCTGACGCTGAAGTAAAAGTCTAAACGTATGTTGTAGGTATCTACAGTGAGACTGTTAACAGTAACTCACCGCGTTGACTATAAATCCAGTTTTATGTCACTGACCTCTTTCACACGATGCGTCTTGCACCAGGCTCAGGCACACGGGAAATGCTGTTTGGAGTCCAGCTCCTTTGTTCTATTTCATCATCTTTTCTGTTGATCCTCTCTGTATCAATAAAGAAGATATGTCCGTTAAGTAATCATTCAATAAAAGTGTACACTATGGACAGACATGTGACAAGGAAACACTGATGGAAATGCAGCTACGAGAATTGTCAGTCTGTACTATAAAGTGTCACTAAATGTAGGAATATGAGTTGGCCCACACACAAGCGTCATGGTTGTCTCAGGTATGCAGTAAAAACTTCATACATAATCTTCGCAGCGTCTCAAGACACAACACGCCGGAAAGACGCCTTTACTTCAGTTGACAAGAAAATTTAAAGCATTCATTACAGTGAAGTCATCTAGGGGAAACAAACTTTAACAACTCAGATTCACAGAATGAATGTCGTCTGGCCAATCCCCGGCCAGCTCTGGGGTTCTGATTAGTTTAACAGAAGGATGTGGGGCTCACAAGTGTGGCAGCTGCTTAAAATAAAGTGACAATATTTAATGGGGTTTCAAACCTCAGCGAGTCACTGCAACCTGCCAAGACCCTAGTAAGGGCATCCATCCAAAACCCAGTTTTATCGAACAGGACATGGAGGAGTGAGCTTGTTCCCTCAGCTCAGTGCCATTAGGAGGCCTGGATGCAGTCAACCATTTTCAAGAGTTGCATTTCCCATTAGCACAAGCTTTTTATATGTGCACTTACGTGAGAAAGGTAAATGAAAGATAAATGCTCTCCTGACAATCAATGACATCAACCAGTCCTATGAAGTCAAGTTAGACCTAATAGGGTCAAGTCAATTTGTGAGGCCTTTGCAAATCATTTGTCGTTATGATGATGAAATCCTAATGAAAAACATTCTCTAAAAATGTTTCACTACATGTGTGACTACTGGCACACATTATATGGTAATGTGTGCAATGGCACCTCATCTCTTTTGACTGTCTGTATTACACTTAGTTCAGTCTACGCTGTGATCAAGGGCAGCTAAAAGAGGTGTTCAGTGTCACACACACACACACACACATATATAGATAGAGAGAAACTCTGAGACTAAGAGGAAATGCAATTACTGTCTGTCTGGCGGCAGCATTCCTTAGCAGTATGGCCAATTTCACAGCAATTTTAGTGAGTCAACAGGTTGTAAGTAATCATAATGAGCACCTTAATGTTTTCACACGGAGCAGAGCACCCCTTTGTGGTTTAATTCCTTGACCATTTAATCCTTCTAATCATCAACAAGCTATTTAAACTGTACACAGGAGCTGCCAGCGCGTACAAGTCCCAAGAGGAGGCCCACCACCTCTGTGTTTGCGGAATACTGTCATTTAAACACTGTGTCAACAGAGATCGGGTTCCTAACATGGTTTCTCTTTTGCTCATAGGCTGGCAGCATACAGTAGAAGTGGACATTGCGCTGACAGTGTGCTGTCGGGGCCTCAGCTAGCAGTGAGGGGATAATTCATATAGTAGGTCATAATGGCACCCCACTTTTGTGTCTGACAGGTTATGGTTAGTGCTTTGTTGGAGACTGTGCTGCAAATGACATTAATAACAGCTTTATCATAAAAGGCTAAAGGGTAGATATTATACCTTTGAAGTGTTGCCACCCTTAAACAGACATCTACTCCTAGTGAAATAAGATCTAGGATCAAATGTTGTCAAAGCATTTCTGAGATAACTGCAATGAAGCTGCTACTTTACACACACAAATATGCTCATTTTAATATTTGATGGCAAACGTTGCCCTCAGGACTTGCCCATGACTTTTCATCTAGCCCAGCGCCATCATAAGGTCAAAAATTCAGCCTCTTCAATACTTTAGTTTATGAATAAATACCTGCTAAACGGATAGCTTTTCCAACATTCCCAGTTTGTACTGAGGCTGGTGCCAATCAGCAAATGTAAGCGTGCTTACACACTAAACTAAGATTCTGAACATTGTAAACATTATACCTGATTAACACCAGCATGCTGGCAAAGTCATTGGCTGAATTTCATTTCTCTATCTTACCCCTACCCCTTACCCTTTCCCCTAGGTTTTGCGCGTTCACGTGAGACCTAGTGGTGTCCCAATAATCTTTTTGATAGAGGGCTAGGGCTAAGATCAAGGGGTGTGTACCCCCTTGAAACCAAGTGAGGACAACAGCTTACTTGTAAACAAGCAATATTGTACAGCAAGCAATAATGGCTGCTATATCGACCTGAGAGACTCATAAATGTACGTATTTTCAGCTTAAATAATTGATTTAAAAACTACAACAGTCTTGTTTTGTGGCCTATACAGTCCTGTGCATATATACTTGCAACCATGTTCTCCATTGAAACATTTTTTAAATCGCTAGCGTGCGGATAATGTAAGCTTTGCATAAAGTAGTACACAACTTGCTTTGGATATATTGATACATGCTGTGCATTACATTCCCAACATTGAATTTTGTTGTCCCAGTCCAGCCCTGCCATGTGCTTAGTTCTGCTGAGCGTTGGCACCTTGTACGGCAGCCTTGGCCACAGCGTATGAACGTGTGTGAATGGTTCCTGTGCTATAAGTAGTCGTTAAGACAAAAAAAGCGCTATACAAAATACTGCACATTACTCTTGTCGCCGCTGGTAACGTAGCAGCCAGCTAGCGGCGATGCTTGGTGATGTAACCACAATCAAGTGGGGTATGTTTTCAACCCTAGCCCTTACCCCTTAAGATGGAGGAAATGGGATTCAGCCATGATCATTCAGCATGTTAGCATTTAGCTAAAAGCGCAGACTGTTGATTGACTGTCTTGTTGATTTAGCCGTTGTCTCAGACATGTCACAATCCATAGTAGTTTCTGAAATCGGATCAACCATATCGTATTGACAATCTCTCTTTTCTGCCGCTTTTTCTCAGATTAAATTCAAATAGAACCAGAAAATACTAATTGTTATAGCTGCATGCATACATATACAGTAGATGCAGACATACAACTGCATTGAAGGAACACACACATGTTCACAGAAACATGTACACTGATACCACAGAAGCAGCGGCTGTGAGTCCAGGTTGTCTGTGCATACCTCTGTCCGTGCCAAAATGATTAAACAAATACCCCCTTTGTGCGCAGCAGCCTTGATTAAGCGGAGTTCTGTGTATCCTGTGAAAAAGAAATACAGGAAAGTGCCTTTGGTGGTGCCAAAATTCACTTGCCCTGTTAAAACATCGCTGCTGTCAAAGTTGTTTTTACTCCCTCACATGGAAACTAAATTTATCATGCCTCTCCTGAGCATTTTTTTTTAAAAACAGAATGAGTGTGATTATTTATGCAAAAAATAAACATTGAAACTTTATCTGCATTAGTGGTCACAGAATGCTGACACCAATACATTTGCGCAAGAGATTATTTACATTACAAGTACATTAGGATTGTTTTGGTATACGTTGTGGGTTCTCTAACTTGATACAACATGAGTTAGGTTCTGACAAATTACACACTGTTTCAGACAATTCAAAAGAAAATTTGTCTTCATTTCTTGTTATTTTGAATATTTAGAATTATTTGCATGTAAGGTTCTACAACATTTATCTTTATGTCAGATTGACTGATGTCTGAATAAAGGAGCAGACTGGAGGAAAGTACAATTTTTAGAGCAACATTAAATCTATAACTGCCTCAAATATATAAGTCAGAAGTATCATACAGTAAAATTGTACATGATATGTACTTTGAGTGAAAGCAATGACTGAAATGAGCAATCCTGCTCTCTAGTGGTGATATTCTGCACTGCAACTTAATGACTATCATTCTTTTCCTACATGAATTCTACTCTATAGTTAAATTAAGAGCTAAAATATTTGGTCAATTTATTAATTATCAGAAAATGAAGTAGCACCAATTTGGACGATCTAATGAACCGTATTATATTTTTTTACGCAGAAACACCTAAAATAATAACCTAGAACGACATAAACTAACAACTTCTCAAATCCGAATTTTTGGCGGTTTCCATAGTCTTCAATGTTGGTAAGTCGAATTTCTTTAAGGATTTGGACTGTTGGTCCGATCAAACAAGACATTTGAAGATGTCACTTTTTGTTTTGGGATATTTTATAGACCAAGGGATTAACTGATTAATAAATAATGAAAAATAAAGTTTGCTACAGCCCTAGTTCATTTTGATTAAGAAAAAGTTTCTAAAGCTTAGAGGTCATAAATGCTTAAACGTCTCTGTATTGCTCGAAAGTTAAAGAAAAAGGAGGTAGATTTCTGCTCTATATGCCCTTAAACAAACTTTTAGATACCATATAAAGCTCCTGGAAAACGAGGGCTGATTGTCTTATTGTCTCACATTACACTTGATCTCATGCGGGCTGTATTGTTTAGAAATCCGAATAAGCAGCAACTCCTCATCATTTACCCCCGACAAATTCAGACTAAGCCTTTCTCTAGCTCAGTGTCTCTGAGTGTTTGAGACGACAGATCACTGAATTATGAATGACCTTCTTTAAGGATTCTTTTGATTTTATATTCTTATAGTGACTTTAACTCCCCACACGGAGCTCTTGATACATTATGCCGAGGCCTCCACAAGATCCTGCATTATTAAAGTGAGGTTTTGCTTAAAATCATGTTCTCTGCTGCTCTAGCAGAGACAAGTGTGCACCATTGCACATACCAAGGCCCTCTGACAAATGAAATGCTGTCTTAAATGTATCATTCATAAGAAATGGTTGTGAGGTGAGGTTGCACTGCTCTACCTGTCTTCCTTTCTTGCTGTTTTTTTCAGTGCTACCTGACAAGACTTAGAAAAAAGGCTTGTCCTTGTCAACATCTTGTATTGGCATTGAAGCAGGTCTTTTTTTAAATTAGCAGATCAATAAAATCTGATTACTGTGTTCATCATGAACAGGCACAGCAGAGCACACCGTGTACAATCAAGTCTCTACTGGAACACTATAGGACTTCTTGAACTCATAAGAGGATCTCAGCTATATTATATTTGAATTGGATTTTAGAGGTTTGCAGTTGTACAAAAATAAAAACAAACAGATCAATAATCTCACCTCACATTAAATTTGAGACTGTTGAGTAGCCCAGTGTTCATCCTGCCAAGGAAAGAGAAATCATTATGTGAAGCATGACAGGACAATGATGCTGTCCACGATGGTGCCAGTTGTAGAAATTATACAGTAAGTTTAAAGATATACACCACTGTTTGTTGAAATAAGGCTTATCTAGGTCTCCCTAGCTGTAGATAAAAATACATTTTTTGAAATACATCCTTTTATCCATTTATTTCAGAAAGTATTCTTTGTACGTATATTGAAGCTGTATTTTCTCAATCTGGGGAGATTGAGTTTGGAGGATTTGATGCTAGGGAGTGTGGCAAACTGGTTTAGCCAAGGCCAAATTACAGGTGTTGGCAATGAGAGGGCATGCAACAGCAAGGGGGGGAACCCGCTATAAGACTTTGAGCCATGAAATGTTAGGTCTCAGTTCAGGGACGTTTTAGCCTTGTTACTCCATTTCCTACTGTAGCTAACAATAACGTTAGCTGCTGCCTAACATGTTATTATGTTTACTAGCGTGACATGTAGCGATGTATCTGTTGCCTCTAACGTCTGTTTTGGAGCCTCAGAGAGCAACGCAGACATTTAGGTGGCATCGTATGAGGTCCCGAAATCCGCCTTGATATTTTGTCTAGTAGATAACGGGCACGCAACATACAACTTCAACATTTTTTAAGACTGTCCTATCACTTTTACTGTTTAATTATTTGATTAGGACGATGCATATTAATCAACATTTCTGTAAATGTGCCAGTGTTAGCCGGTTGGCTAATTTTCAACTGTAGATACCCAGCATGCATGTCTTTATGGTGGAAAGAAACCAGAGCATCCGGAGGAAACCCACACAAACATGGGGAGAACATGCAAACTCCACACAGAAAGGCCCGGAACGACCTGGATTTGAACACAGAACCTTCTTGCTGAGAGGCAGAAGTACTTTAATGGTCAGGCAGAGCAGAGTACACCGTATTGTGTGCAATCGAGTCATAGAAACTGCTGGAACACTAGAAGACCTCTTAAACTCGTAAGAGGATCTCAGCGATAAAAATAATTGCGAATTGGATATTAGAGGTTCGCAGTTGTTTTAAAATAAAAACAAACTGATCAATAATCTCACCTCACATTCAATTTGAGACTGTTGCGAAGCCCAGTGTTCATCCTGTCAAGAAAAAGAAATCTCTGTCATTATCTGAAGCACGACAGGACAATGATGCTGTCCACGATGGTAGCAGTTGCAGAATTCATACAGTAAGATTAACCTCGTAGCCTAACCTCCTCCCTGATAGTTTTTTAAGACCTTTCTCATCACTTTCAATGGTCAGTAGGATGTAGGCAATGTAAAGCCGAGGTTGCATGGGGATACAGCCCACTGCTTAGCATGTAAACAAGTGAGCAGGGGAAGTAACACAATGACTTGCCCTATATCACCACTATATCTCTTTAGCTCTTAAAGATGAACTTTGCCAGTTTCCACAATTCATACATGCTATTCCTATGGTCTAAGACAGTGCAAAATTATTAGTAAACATAAGCAACTCTCTCACAAATCTAGTGCTTAAACTCTAGTTTGTGATGTCATCCTGTATAAAGTCTGGAACTGCTCCATAGACAATGAATTAGGTAAGATGTTATTACAATCCCCTAAAGCCTAATATCAGCAAAACTAGTAAGCTAGTGGTGGGCACCCAGAAGGCATCCTGGGTGTTATCCATGGAGAGGAAGTGAAAAGAGTGTCCTCATAAGAGTACCTTCCAAATCAATAAAACTGGACTGGACTCACAAACAGTGCCGGAAAGGGGCTGGAACTCAAAACGTACTGAGTAACACTACAAGAATAACGATTACACTTTCCAGACCATGGAAATAAGATATTGGAACTCTTAATGTAGAGTAGGTGAGACAGATTATCAGTGGGTGGAAACTAACCTCATTTCATGAGAAATGCAATGATTCCTTAAGAAAAAAGAATGAATGATAATATTGTCATGTGTAAACCTGATGCATTGCGTCTTTCATTTAACGTAGTGTGCAGCACTAGATGGCGATGTCACTGCAGAAATTCAATACCTACCTATACGCCTGTGTCCCAATACAATGTTACAATACACAATACCTACTGTTGTAGCTATGCAGCTTTGACAATCAAGCTCAATTTAAATTACTTCTTCTAGTCATTAAAAAAACTAGTTTCATTATACAATATGAAGACATTAAGATATTAGGATTTGTTTCCATCAACTATACTATGTATTTTTGAATGACAATATAGCTGAGAGACAGTCTAAACTGAGAATAGACTGATGATAAATACAGAGGGGATACACAGTACGTGTTATTTTCTTTCCATATACTCCAAGAAGATAAAGAACTTTACATTCATATCTAGAGATCTATTGTTGATATCAATGTGAAGCTATTTACATAGCCTCTGGTCTTTGGAATAGGCCCTCAAGATTACCTAACAGTTACAATGTTTAAAGACGAGGTATGTAGTAATAATCCCTCAATGTCTCACTGTGAACTCTTTTTTTCACGCCTGTCATTCCTGTTATTGATCCCTATTCTGACAGAAAATGTGTTAAAAGAACAAACTCATTAAATATTTGTCACACCTTTTTGCTATAGACTATCAGAACTGACTTTCGCTTACAGCCTGCGTCCCATCCAATATCGCATCATATCATTTGTATTACCTCTCTTTGCAGCCCCATGTGCTTCCACTTGTTCTACATGCTATTGATGCATCTTTCTATAAGAATATGAGTAGTCAGCTAAATGTAAACCAATGCTGTGGTTCTGGATAAAAGAAATGAAAGGGTTGCAGCTTCAGTTGCCATGCCTACAGCAGTTGCTAGCTGGCCGTGGTTAATTGAGCTGATGCCTGCTGTTCCTTCTCTTCAAATGATTGTATTTAAAATTACATCAGAGAGTGTATTGTTGCCATTTAGTAATCAATCATCTTCCCCCATACTGCATAAGCCCTTGGCAAATATTTGTAAAAGTATGATTATTCAGTAGATAGGTTTTTAAATATCTACATATGTGGATTACAATTTGAAAAGAGATAATGACATAAACTTAACAGAGGTCATTTTATGCTTACTTACTGTCAATTAATACTGTACATTACAGCCGTTTGAATATAACACATTGACAGATGGATTTCTAAATCATAAAAAGAAATTGTTTAACCATATTGCAAAAAATTGAAAAATAACTTTCTTTTGAATCATTTTAATCGTGTATTTTGTTTTATCTTGGTCAGTATTGGATGTAGTGCAAAATCCTGAACCCTTAGGCGTACCCGCACTTAGCCCAGTTAAACCGTGCCTGAGCACATGTGAACCCAAAGTCTGGATCATTTGACTAGTGTGGTCTGCGTACCAGGCACAGTAGTTAATTATGATTATTAATGCAACTGTTTAATTACAAACATCATGGCAGCAGGGGAATACTTTGTCTATGGCAGAAGTGCAGTGTTAATTGGAAATAAGGGCAGACGAGAGTATACAGGAACAACTGGATAAAACCCACAAGAACTCAGATATTTTGATAAATTCAAAACTATCTACATGCTCATGGGTGTAAAAGTTGGATGTGCTGACGTTTACAGTAAGCATGTTGTCTCATTTCCGGTGGTCCAATCTCACAGAAGCTACTTTTCTGCTCCAGCAAAAAACAAATTCAACACGGCTTTATTGCTTACATCTGGTGGCTAAATGCCTGATTGTATGTAAACACTCATTATAGTCAAGCACTTATAGTTTCATTATATTACAGTGACTCCCTTGCTGTTAGCCACTCCAGCTTAGCCATTAGCAATGGATCATTCCTGTCCCTATCCTGCTCTCTCTTGCTCTTTGTGTCAAATGTTTAGCTATTCCTCTGCCTCCTGTAGTGATGGTGGTACATGTAATAAATGTAGTATATTCTCTGCTCTGGATGCGAGGCTTAGTGAATTTGAGGCACGGCGCCGCACCATGGAATCCAAATCATATGCTTCCGTAGCTAGCCAGCGCCAAGTAGCGTGTATGTGGTGGGGGCCAACATACTGCAGCTTCTGTTAGCAGCCCCTTTGACAAACTGAGCTCCTCTCTACTTTCTTGTTCCATTTGTGTGCATCCATGTCCCAGAAATGCCTGGTACTAACCTAGCTCTGGGGAGTCATTCTCCGGAGTCCTTGTGTTCTTTTTCCACCAGCATGTTCCCTTGGATTAGGGAGGCTGTCGCCGTGGTCCTGCTACATGTCCTGTGAGGCCCTGTTACATCCTGCTACGCTCTGCGGTGCAGTCTCCTGCTATGCCAAGGATATAGCAGAGCTGCAGTCAGAGTGTGTAGACAAGCCTGATGCTGATGTTTTCCAAGAACTACTCACAAAGAAGGCAGAATGTAACATTCTGGCCTCCAATGAAGATGGCAGAGTCCCTTTTAAAAACACGTCATAATTACTATGAATTTGGAGATAAAACAAGTAAATTGCTTGCTCACCAACTTTGACAGCCCTCCTCTGCCGGGCACATCAACTGAGAGCCTGAAAAGCAAAACACAACACACACACATCAGGGGTTGTTTAACTTTTCCAAGGTCAAATTCAATTACTTTTCAAGAACTTTCCAGGTCCATTTTAAAGCTTTTTCCAGCACCTTACACCACCGTGAACTGCATACCAATACATGGTCAAAATCATTATTTAGTGTTTTTATCACATTAAAAGACATAATGCTATAAACAGCCACAATTGTGTTTCGTAATAGCAGAAGGATCACATATTTAAGCAAAATACAAGTTTTATTTTCAAAATGTATCACTCTCTGAGTTTGCTTGCTATCTAACCTAATAAAATATTAATATTTTAAAGGCCTTGGTTTTGGGACACGTTCTTGATATATACAAGGTTTGATCAAAATCTGAGACAGTAACAACAACCTGGAATTCCATTCCACTCTGACGGCGTACTGGCACCTGCCTTAAAAATAGCCTATATTAATGAACCAATACATGTATCTACAGGAATGGAGCAGTGTAAATATTATATGAGGCCATACTCAACCTTACAGTGGGCAACTAGCTACGTAGCTAGTAATGTTCACTTAGCGTTTAGTTGTTAAACTGTGTGTAAAAAGAGCGGTGCTGTTAAATTACCGGTTTAAGGTACGTACGGTACCGTCTGGATGGTTTCAAGGTAATAAAAAATCTGATAAAATCTAGAGGAAACTCTGCAATAATAACATTACACTGTCACACCAAGCAAGGTTGCATTAAAAATGTCATGTGCCTTGGGCAACAAGACTTAAGACTCTCCCTGAATCCGCAGCCTCCGCTTCCTCCCTGCCATCTCCATCTTCTTCCTCCTGATCACTCTCTACCTCTGTCCCTCTCTCTGAATCTGCAGCCTCCTCTTCCTCCCTGCCATCTCCATCTTCTTCCTCCTGATCACTCTCTACCTCTGTCCCTCTCTCTGAATCTGCAGCCTCCTCTTCCTCCCTGCCATCTCCATCTTCTTCCTCCTGATCACTCTCTACCTCTGTCCCTCTCTCTGAATCTGCAGCCTCCTCTTCCTCCCTGCCATCTCCATCTTCTTCCTCCTGATCACTCTCTACCTCTGTCCCTCTCTCTGAATCTGCAGCCTCCTCTTCCTCCCTGCCATCTCCATCTTCTTCCTCCTGATCACTCTCTACCTCTGTCCCTCTCTCTGAATCTGCAGCCTCCTCTTCCTCCCTGTCATTTCCATCTTCCTCCTCCTGATCCTTCTCTACCTCTGTCCCTCTCTGAATCTGCAGACTCCTCTTCATCCCTCACATCTTCCCCTTTTCTCTTTCACTTATTTCTGCATCGCCTTCTGTGGTGTTCTCCTGCTCTAACCCGCCTGGTCTCTCCAATTTCCTGCCGTCTCCTTCTTCATTTCCTTCCTCCTCTTCCAATGCCAGTTTGTAATATTTTGTATTATCAAAACTAATCGTAGGGCAGAATACAAGAGTATTGCTCCTTTGTGATTTGTTCTTACAAATCACAAAGGACCAATTTGACTTTTGGCCAACGTAATAGACGTGCTGCTGTTCAAACATGCCACGTTGTTTATCAACAATTGTTTCTGTGTATAGTATGAATATATTGTGCATATATTAGTGTGTATTTTTTGTTTTGGTTGTTTTGCATGTGTGAGCACAGTGTGAGTAACGATGCTCCAAAGAAAAAATCCTCGTATGTGTCCTCATACCTGGCAAATAGAGCTGATTCTGATAAAGCTGATTCTGATATACTCCATACATTAGTTCCAGTAAAACAGGAAGGAGAATAATGCACAGGTTGGATTTTCAAATCTCCCGGGGGACAGGGGGTCATGGTGCAACAATAAATGTAGACAATCATGAACACCATCAGAATATTAATTATCTTCCCATGAGCCTTTGCCCTGCTGCAGTCGAGAACAGTGGAATGACCCCACCCCTCTCATACAGAAACTTACCATCCTTGGTTATCTCTGCTTTGTGTGATCTGTGCACTGCACACTTCAGCTGATTATTACAAACAACTAACGTGATTTAAAAATGAATGTGGTTTTGAACAAAACATGAAAGAATAAGTAGTGACTACTTAAAAGTTTAAAACTGGGTTTACAGAACATCCAGTATATTTACACCTTTAACCGCAGCTTGTTGTGTCACTGTGACATGAAGAGTGTGATGCTTGTCTGTGGCCATCTAGTGGTTGAATTACATTTTCAACCACAACTCGTTTACCTTCAACATTTCAAGAGAATGGGATCTGATTCTTATTATACATCTGCTAGTAAATAAGGACAAAAACTGTATTAGATTCATCAGCATTTATTGAAGTCCAGACAAAATGCAGATTGGTGGGTAATTTAGAGATTCAATTTAGGCTGCATGTCTTTGGAAAGTGGGAAACCGGAGCACCCGGGGGAAAACCCAACATTTTAATGTAAATGGGGCCCTAATTTGCTAAATAACATTATGGTGTATTGAAGAAGTATTAAAACTATTGATTGAGAGCATAAAGTCAATATTAAAATGTTGACTAAGGTAAAAAATCAAGTGAGAAATAGAGTGATTATAGACTTCTTTTCGGAGCCAGTGGCGTCGCCCCCTGTTGGAATTGAGATAGAATGCAGTTTTAAGCCACATCATCATTGGCTTTGCTGTCTGGTTTGTAGAGGAATGGCCTTAATGTTTAATCTTTGTGCTAAATTAGTGTCCGATGTGAAACAATTGTGTAACAGCGCAGTTTCCTGGAATGTCGAGACACTTACACATCCTTTTTAAAAGTGAGCATTCATCTTGGAAACTGACCCATGTCATTATAAAGTTTCCAAGATGAAGGCTGGTTACCCTGTGATCCTCGGCTGATGCAGGAGGTGAAGGGCTTCTTCAGAATCCTGGCCACGGCAGAGAACATCCCGATGATGGCGGGGCACTTCTGTTTCTTCTGATGCCGGGGTGTCGATTCACTCTTCAGGAGAGACACTTGACTGTTGAATGTGTCAACTTCACACGCAGGAGCAACTTTGTTGTTTTTTCTCCTGAATCTCCTCCTCACATTTTTAACAAAGCTGTTTTTTTTATGTGTAGCTTTCTGCTGCGGCACTCTCAATTCCCTGGCAACCGCCTCCTCAAAGGCCATTCCTTCACATGTGATGACAGCTTGCAGCAGCTTTGTGGCTCCAAACTCCACACAAAGCTTCTTAAAGATGGTACAGTGGAGGTTTCCATCAGTTTGGGGGAGAGTAAAACCTGTTTATTTAGCAATCCTCCTCAGATTTGTCAGAATTTCATCAAAGTTCAAGTCCATAACTGATGTCTCGGTGGAGTGGGCAGTTGATTGGCGCTGGATGGAAGTTGGAGCAATTACTTCCTTTTTTCTGGAGTGATCACTTCCTGTTGTCTTCAAAACCAAAACAGTTGCATAACATCTACATGACGTAAGCGTGCTTTGGCCCTGAATGTTCATAGCAGTGTAAGTGCAGGCCAGCAGGGCACAATCGTGCTCGGGCATGGTATGGCAAAGTATAAATCCCCCTTAATTGCTAACAGACACCTTCAATTTAGTGAATCAATATGCATAAACACGCTCAGGGATACAGAAACACTCAAACCGCTTATTACTGCCTCACGGCTACATTCCTCCGGCAACCGGTCAAGTTGCAATTTACATCCATGTTGGCCTAGATGCATGTAATATACGTAGTGAAAATTTTAAAGGAATTTAACAAAAAGGTATTGAGTGTATTTTTATTTTTGTATTTGTTATAACTATATTGACATCCAGTGAATAAATTCTAGTGAGTAACATGTTGTCTTCACTATTTTTACAGTGAAGTACTATCAGAGAGTTAGGCATCATGTTGCAATGAGAATCCGCTGAAGCTTAGTCTAATATCAGCAAAACCAAGAGCTAGGGGTGGACTCCCAGATGAACAGATTACCAAAACTTAAAGCTTATGAATACATCCAAGACACATGTGATGATCATGTAATGCAACAGCTGAGTTAAAGTACCAACACCTTTTTTGGTCCAATTCAGGCTCTGCGCCCAACAGTAAAGCCCTCTTCCGGTAGGGTTAGAGCAGACGGAAGCAGTGGCAGAGAGGAGGACAAGAGACAAAATCAAAGCCATCTTGGATAGCCCTTCTCACCCTCTCTGCAAGCTGTGGCAGATTGATAGCTTGTTGCAAATAGAGGGATGAAGAACAAGATCAAAGTAAGTTGGACTGTCGAGGTTTGAATAACGGCCAACATTATTTCTATAGGACAGTTAAAGATATGAAAGAGAGAGAGGAAACGTCATGCAGCAAAGGGTCGCAGGGCAGAGCCGAACCCACGGCCGCCACATCTAGGCTTGCCTTACCAGGTGGAAGTCTGATGATTGGTTAAACCTAGCGCCAAAAACAAATCCCATGTGGACTTTTTAATTTATTTACTTTTCTAAAATAGAAATACCCCACAACCAGACCAGGCCCGAGTACGACTCTACAAGTGGACCTTTGTCCCTCAAGCCACAATGTTCCTAAGATATTGAGCTCGCTATAAAGGAACGGCTAGGCAAACAGACAGCCTGAGACATAATGCCCCTGGCCACGGCTGCCTCCGGCCACAGTTGTCCCTGGAGTGGAGGAATAAAAAAAAAAGACCGTGGGACAATGCACAACTGATAAAACTCCTATTCTGGGCTGTTTGACTTCTATAAGCTGTTTGATGCCTAGAATCTTTTCTCACTGGTACTAACAATGGCACAAATAAAACATAATACCTATGGCCACAGCTGTCGCCAGCGTAGACGCGTAACAAAAAAAACGTGGTGTTCTGGACGGTTTGACATGAATCAGATTCTGTTTGCTGTCCAGCATCTTTTCTCACTGGGACTAAGAAAGGCACTTCATCCAACAATACTATGAACCTGGAACAATGCAAACATATGCGTAGACAGAGCAAACCCTCTTCTAATCTCCTTTCACTCTCCATATGGCTGAGTGTATAATCTCATAAACCAAAATCACAAATATCCCTAAACCACCCACATTTAGCAACGAAAAATTATAACTATCAATAAAAACTTACTGTTACCCTGATGAAAAAGTCCATCTAATATGTTGCTATATTGGTGGCTGATCAGTCACACAATGTTTTCACATGTCAGTTTCCCCTCTCGGATGTTCTCAGCACCAGTGGGAAATTTTGTAACTAAGTCTAAATCAATGACGAGGATATTTCCAGTGCCGCTGGATGTGTTGGCATTCTATATCTGGTTAACGGCTCCTCAGAGCTGTATCACGACTAAAACAACTTTTGAACGTGCACATGTTCCACAAAAACAAGTTCCTTACTGAAGCTATTGTGCAGAGGCACCTTTGCTGCATCCGGCACTCTCGAGCCCAAGACGATTATGATTGGTTTAAAGAAATGCCAATAAACCAGAGCACATTTTTTGCCTATCCAGGAATGTTGTGTGGACCATCCGGACCTTCCACCGCAGTGCTGTGGAGAAAGGTCTGGCAATTAGGGTTGAGTACCAAACTCAGTACTTTTTATAGGTACCGACCATATTACGTCGGAATACTACCAAGGACGATTCACTTTAAGTCAAACGGTGCCTAATTTCGGTACCTGGGAGTGCGTGCATATAGATGTCTATATCTATATAAATATATATATATATAGATATTATATATATAATATCTATAGCCAGGCTAGAATAGAATAAGATACAAACACAAGAAAAAAAAGAAATCATTAATTAGAAATTAATTAGAAATTAGAATAATTAAAATTTAGAAATTTTGTAGGGACAGGTTAGGAAAAGAAGAGGGAGTTGTTCTGGCATGTAAAATCTTCAAAATAAATAAAATGTTCTAAGTTATTAGGATATATAGGTTTGAAATAATTTTTACGACTGAAATATTTTTTCCGTTGAGAGCGAAAGTACCAAGAAAAGGTAACGTTGGGTATCTGAACCAAATTATAGGTACCTTTACACCTTTACAGTAGGCACCAATGCATTTTTCCTCCTCGGTCCCCCTAAAGGTCGGGAGCAGAATTGTCCATTACTGTTACCATTACCATTATTCTTATGTCTCATTTAAACAAGGTAATGAACCACTGAAACAATGTTGGAAACGTTTTTTGAAGGTACAAAAAGAATCTTTGGTGTTGGATCGACCAAACACTGAATTCATTCAATATCAATAAAATAAGGTCACTGTTATATTACTGTGCTGCAAAGTGGGATGTAATCAATGACAAAACGATGCCTTGGGACGGAAAAAAAATTGTATTATGTTTACTGAGTATAACTGTCTCACTCTCAGCTCCGTAAATAAATACTCTGTGAGAATGATTTGTTCCATTTTCTCACACTATTCTGCTACTGCATAGGCCATTACGACACCCTACATGATCCCAGCCGTTACACCCTTAACTAAAAACAGCTTTTTACTTAACAGACCGTATGTGATCTCTGAGGTTTTCACAGCTCTTTTCACACATCAAGAGGTGCAAAGATCTCTCGGATAAATGTGGAGAGGGTGCAAGATTAAGAAGCTCCAAGCTGTATTAACAAGCGGCAAGTGTGCCATTATCCCTGGAGTCAGTAGGCTACAAAAGACTTTAAAATGTCCTCAAAACATGAAGGGAATTAGGAATATGCTGTTTGTATACAGCTTGCTAATGTTAGATTAGATAATACTTTATTCATCCCACAAACAACATTTAAAACAGATAGAACAGTTAATATTGCTATTAAATTGTAAATTCAATATTATACACATACAGCCTAGTGCTTGAAAGATAACAAAAAAAATCTTTATCTACAAAAAGCACATTGTAATCCATGTTGACCACATGCACTAAAATGAACCCCCACACATGAGATTATGTACACATTATATTCGTTGACAGACAACGCTCTGGTTTGTCCCATAAATCCCAGCGGGTAAGATATTAATCCCATTTGATTGAGTCCTCAAGTCAATCTTCAATTGAAAGCAGACAATAAAGCTTTTGTCCCTACTTTACTTTCATTATTATCATTATTATTCTTATTATTATTATTATTATTATAAAAATGCTGCTGTATAGCCTAATTTAGTTTTAAGGCATTTGATTCATTAATGAATGAAACAGATAAGAAGCTTTCTTTTGATGAATCACATCTGTGTGTGTGTGTGGGTGTGTGTGTTTGTGTGCGTGCATGCATGCGTGCGTGTGTGTGAGTGTACATGTGTGTAAGTGTAAGTCAGGTGCATGTAGAGGGTTACTGACGGTATAATAGGTGCCAGCTGCTACATCGCACCCAAAGAATGTGAGAGTGAACTGACAAGGCTTTCAAAAATTCAAGGACCTGTTCAAATTATTATTATTTTTCTGCTGGAAGTGGCACTGAGTAGACAAACATGGATGATAAATACGTGTCCAAACTGTCACCTACTGTTGATTTTTGTGCAGGGATGTACCTGGTGATAATTGGTAAGTACATTGCCTACTTATTGACATCAGGGGTGGGAAAAATAATCAATTCTTAAATGCATCGCGGTTCTCCCTAGAACGATTCAATGCTTGATTCTGATTTTTTTTTTGAATGTGTTGATTTTTATTGAAAACTTACTGTCTCAAGACATGTACAAATCAGAAAACAGAGTAAATGAAAGATGATGGGATAATGGACAACAACTTAGAGTTAGGCAAGAGTGCAGAAAAAACAAAATGGCCAAAAGGAAAAAAATAAGTTTTGTATATATACACATGATCTAATGAGACATACATGAAAAACAGATATAGTTTGTTCATCTACTTTATCACATTACATGTGAGCACCTCATGTTTCATGTTCTAAGAAGCCAATTCTCCACCTTTAAAACTGAGCCTCTGACATGGAAGATGACTGTGAGAGAAGGTGACTTTCACAAGCATGTTTAAGGCTTAAGCATGGAATGACCAAAAATGTAATTCAAACTTGTGTGTGACAAATATATGTCACAATCTAACAAACTCAGATTTACATGCATATATTTTAAATTCATGCATGGAAATGTACATAAAAAACATGGTGTGCTGAGAGATTCCCACACCTAATTGACATGTATCCTAAGCTCAATATTTTAAGCATAGCATAGATGTATTTTAGGATTCTGATAAAGTGGCACTTGTTTAAAATAGCTGCAAGTTAGAAGCTAAGACGCATAAATCACTTATTAGGAACATGCACTTTATTACAGGGTTTCTGCAGGTTTCAACAAGTCACATTTAAGACTTTTTAAGACAGTTTGAGGACCTTTATGAATGATATTTAAGACCTATACGACATCAAAGTACAACAAAATGCGGAGTCACAAAAGTACTTGCAAAGTAAATAAATTGAATAAACCAACACAGTAATAATCTGTACATGTACACCGAATTATATTTGGACTATCAAGAACTAAGAAAGAACTAAAACACTACAAGATTTAAAAAAATGTCAATAACATCAGAGGTAGCGTTACATGGACGTAGAAAAATTAAGATCTTTTTTAAAATTATTTAAGACACATTAAAACACAATACTTCATTGAATTTAAAGACTTCAATTAAAGTGCTCATATTAGGCTCCTTTTCAGGTTTATTATTGTATTTCAGGTTTATAACAGAATAGGTTTTCAAAAACACCATATTTTTGTTGTACTGCACATTTCTGCAGCTCCTCTTTTCACCTCTTGTGTTTAGGTCTCTGTTTAAGCTACAGAGTAGACATCTCACTTCTATTCCATCTTTGTTGGTCTTACATGCGCAGTAGATAGGTAAGGACCATTACAGAAGCAGAGTATGAAGTTGTGCCATGCTAGCAGCTAGGTAAGCATTACAACATGTGTTACAAAGTGACGCACATTCATTACGGACGTAAAGGCTACACTACAAGAGAGATGTTTGGAGCAGTTTGTTACAGTGTTTCCTGTTGTTGGTAAGCCCCTTTGGGTTGGAGTTTGGACTTTTTCACTTTGTAAACCTATAACCATATCCATGCTCAGCTAGCATCTCTGACTGCAAGTCTTGGCTCTATCAGCTCTGATGTGAATAACCTAAAAAGCACCGTGGAAAGCAATGCAAGTATTCTTGACAGTCATTGCCACGCTTTTCAAGAGCTGGTGGTGAAGCTAGCAGACATGGAGTATAGAAACCGGAGATGCAACATCCACATCGTCGGGCTGAGAGAGGGGCTAGAAGGTGCTAATGCTATCCAGCATCTCTCGCGCTTCCTGCCTAAATGGTACCCAAATCTAGCAGATGTTCACATAGAGATTATGAGAGCCCACCAAATTACAGTGATAACCCAAAAAAGAAGAACACCATTACTAATCGCACGTTGATTTTTAATGTCCTCTGCTACACAACCAGGCAGGCGATCCTACAAGCTGCGCGGAGATCTCCGCTCGTCATTCAGGGCCAGAAAATTCGCTTCTCCCCAGTTTATAGCAACTTTACGGTCAACCGGCAGCAAGTCATCTATTAAACCATGGACTCAGCACGGGTCAAGGATCTGGATTTTTTTCCTGCTTTATCTGCCACCACTGAAGATCAGAGATGGGGCCCAGTACAGATCATTCACCTCCGCCGGGGATGCTGAGGACTATGTGAACTGGGCCGCGCCCCGTCCTCCTCCTTCTTCTGCTACGGCGGGGAACTGACGCTTCGGATCCAGACACGGAGGGCACCTTGAAGGAGGATCAGGACTGAAACAACTGCCTGATGAACATGGATCATTGGTTTGTCTTGCTCTCTTAATGCGTCCTGACTTTTGTAGCACTATTGATTGATTACAGAGACTGTGTTTCTGAATGCTATGTCGACCTAGCTTAATAAGGCCTACTCTCCATAGGTTAGCTGGGACACTGCTAGACTAGAGTTTCCTTTCCAAGGTGTTTTGTGTTTTTTGTTTCCAGTTTCCCCCCCTTCTCTTCCTTCTGTACCAATGTCTCAATGGCTCAGCCACGCAAAAACAGCGAGCAAAACCAGTATCGCCAACTCTTTTCCAATGTAAATAGCTAGCACTAGCTAAACGTGATGGTGCTGCTCATTTCCTATGTGTGACATCGTTCCATAATTTGCATAAAACGTAGTGGTTAATTCAGCTGACTGCCTGCTTCCCACAGTACAAGAGGAGAGGGAGAGAGACCCTGTGCTGTTGGCAGAAATTACTCTGATGCATGGAAATGATTTACAATATAATACATATCTCGCTTTTTTCCCTGAAGTCGCTTAATTTGTTGATAGTTGCTTTTTAGAAAAAGTCGCTAAAAGCAGTGCTGGAAATGTGGCTGTACACACTGGTATTATGACTGTGTCTAAATGGGTTCATCTTCTCATGTCAAAGAAGCTTTAGACAACCTCTCAGTCTAGAGTTGGGTGGTCATGTACATTTAAAGGGTTGTAAATATACTTCTTCAAGTAAATTGTATCACAGCATAGTTAACTTTAATCTAATAAAATGTTCCCATAAAATACTGGCTAGTGAAAATGCTGCATGGCTTGGTAAACCACTAGCCAGAGCAAAAACATTCATGTAAAGCCCTGAATGCATGAAACAAAATGCATATAATAATACATTTGAAGTGCTATATTACCAAGATATGCATATAAATATAAATATATCCACGACAGATGTGATGATTATATAATGCAACTGCTGAATTAAGGTAGCCTACAGGCACCTTTTTTTGGTCCAACTCTGCAAAATGCCGGGGTCATATGCAAGCATTACTTTTAGTGGAGCAAGATTAAGCTCAAGATTAACTTTACTGTCCTACAAGGTGGGAAATTCGTCATGGGCACTTGGGCAGAGCTGGTGGAATAACAAGCATTGAGTAGAGTGTCCGCGATCAGATGCACCCAGTGGAAATTCAATATCTCTAGTTCAAGCAAAAATATGCAACACATAACAAAATTATTATTATTTATTATTTGTGTATAGGTTACATATTTTTAATTAAACATCTGTAGTGCCTTATCTATGAAATCTGGGTTGCGTAAACATTTTTATTGGATATTTTCATGATTATTTTTATTAACAAAATAATATTTTCCCTATTACCTAGAATTAAGCTGAATTATTTGGCAACTACAACCAGTTATCGTTAACCCTTTTAAGTCTTTTGCACTGTTTCATATATTTTTAAGATACTGCAATCCAAGAAGCTATTTACAATTCCTCACATGGAAAAGCTTCTCCATGTCGTTGAATTTGAAAAAAAAAAGCAGTCTTACTTTCTAATAAGAATTTTGTTTGTGCAAGATATCCCAATTTCACTGTCCAGATTGATTTAATCCACTTGCTGTTAATGATACATTCTTTCTGCAGCTACATTTGTACTAAATGTCCATGCAGTTGAGATAACAGTACCTTAGATACTAAAACCTGCAGAAAACAATATTTTTGAGATATTGACATTGAATCAAGTACTCAAAAAACACATTGTGTAATGGGAAAGAGTTCTCATAGCACGGAAATCACAGCTCTATGACTCTATGGAACTTCTTTCAATACATTGTACTGGTTTTAGTCTGTAATGACTTGAAATCACTTACCTAACACCCGATGCTGGCAAGTCACAGTTTTCCCGCATGGTACTTCAGTTATTGCACGCCACAACCTCCTGATGAACCCATGTAGCACATGTCTACAAAAAAGAAAGAAAAAAAGGGGGGGAAGATATCATTAAATTCAGCTGCTATTAACTATCTCTTGCTAACTGCACTTTTTTGGTCCCAACTCAAGCACTGATATGTAGATAGGTAATTCATCTGCAAAGACAAAACCTAAATTAAGAACTGTAACTTTATGGCAAATAAATATAAAAATCTGTAAACATGCCCATATAGATCAATGAACACTGTAAGTTACCTTTAATTGATATTTTGTATACTCTTAGGTAGCTAACGTTAACATTACCAGTAAAGCAAACAGAAACAAAGCTAACAAAATGTTCCGTCTAAATATAGCCTAATATATAATTATTTCAGTATACTGTGATAACGTTTACGTTACACTTAACATACTTCACTAAAAGTACAGTACAGTAAATTTAGACATAGGTTAACCTAAGTTATACATTTTTGACACCTACAACAGCTAACGTTAGCTAACACTTTTACTAAGCTAGCTTGAGGAACGTTCATGTTAGCTAACATTAACGTTCCTCAATGGGGCGTGCTGCTATCATTCAAAAAACATGCAAAAAAACGAATGTCGTCCTTAGCAAGTGTTCATACACCTAACTCACAAACACATAATTAAGTTATTATTAACAGGGATGAAGGCCATACCTGAAAAACGGAGTTCTTTTCCAGAAAATGTTTCTAATTGAAGGAAGCTGCGTTCGCCCAATGCAGCTCAAAAGCTAGCGTTAGCTAGTTAAATGAGCTCTCCCTTGTGGAGACATTTGGTAACAACTCTTCCGCTGCTGGCAAACACGGTATGAAGCATAACATATCATTAATAAGAAAAAAATACTAGCTACAACACTTTTTGCCAAACAATGGTAATACATAATTTCCTCTATTGTACTGTATATGCAGCAGTATCCAGCAAAACAATTGATAAACCCACATGTAGGCTAAAGCTGGCCATCAGCAGATACAACAAGGGGAGGTTTAGTCTTGCTGAAAACCCAGACAATTTGGGCCAGATTAAAACTGAACTAAAACTAGTGTAAGTAACGGAGTTACAGTCATAATGTCAGAAAAACAACTGCAAATTAATGCTAAAATACCGTTCAAAATGGTTGGAACAGGCCAACTGCTTGCACTTTGGTATTTCTTGTAGCTTTCTCCAAAAACCATTTTAGCTACAAAAATATGTATTACATATGATCCCATGGCACATGCAACCCTTATAGCTAAGAGGCCTCCTGACTTAGGCCTATAAGGAAAATATTACTACTACTACATTTACCTATCTACTGAGTAACAACGTTGCAAAATTAGATTTTACAAAAAAAGCTTGTAAAACAACACATTTTCCAAAAACGTAACGTGGATGGTTCGCAACAACGCTCCTCACAAGTTAAATAAATAGTCAGTTCACTACTTTTTATTGAATTTGTGTGTTTTTTGTCAATTTTATAGCATTTGGAGAAAAAACTATTGATAAAGAACTTTTAAAAAAAAAGTGTAAAAAAAGAGGAAAATGTCAAATAAAGTGACAAAAATATGAAAGAAATTATCCGATCGTGCTTCATGGAAGGGATGAAATGTTTGCTTGGTATATCCAGCAATCATGTAATGTTCAAAACAGCAAAAGTAAACCCCAGGCGCCCAGATAGCTCAGGGTTTGACTCCGACCTGCAGCCCTTTGCTGCATGTCATTCCCCCCTGTCCTTTCATGTCTTCAGCTTTCGTAATGTTACCCATCGCATTAGCCATCTGGTCAGTGTACCTGGTCAGCATGTTGGGATTAGTATATAACATATTTAGTTGACAGTCACATTTAGCATAGGTGCTACCAGAAAGGAGCAATATAAGTTCTACAGTCCAGCTTACAGACATTATTATTCCATCCCCATACCATACCTTTAATGTGACATAGTGCTCTTTAGATGCTTTTAAATAGACCTTACTGGTTCCCTAATACCATATCTGAAGTCTAGTTGTTTGTGATTGATGTCCATTCCTAATGATTGTTGCTTACATCAATACCACAAAGCCTCTTTTTGTTCCCTGTGGAGCTCCTTCACCACCCATCATTTGCTACATCATCCTGATATGATTGAAGCCAAATAAAGGAGTGAATATTTGCAGAGTGACTCACACATACGCATGATTAGCATATGTCCAAAGCCTTCAAGATAAAAGGCATGGATTTAAAACACAGCATCTGTAAATCCACTGGTGTTGTACATCATGGTGCATTTGGTTTCCATTGACTTTATAATCAAGTATTTAACCTTTTCTTCACCAATTGATTTTTTAAATGAATTAAGCCTATGTGGCCTATGAATTAAGCCATCAGTGGTCACCGCTTGTGAGATGTGCAAAACAACAAGTGCCAAGAGGAGCAACTTAATCATGAAAAAAAGAGGAGGCATGACTTTGAGCCAGGAATTGAGGCAGTGAACTATGGATGAGATGACAGGGTGTAAGAGAACAGAGAAGAGGCACCAATGGAAATTATGAATGTGGCTGATTGAATTTTTCATTTCACAAGATGAAAGTGGCCTGGAAATCCAGACCCAAATCCAAAGGGATTAAGGTTCTGGCACTGAGTAATGAAAGTCGCCATGTCAAGGGGCAGCACCAAGCGTGCATTTGAAAAGGTCATTGCACACAATTGGATGACACTGCGACCAATCACAACAATACATGGGGTGACGTATACAGAGCCTCATGCGCTAAGCTACTAGCAAAGCTAACTGGCAGATTAGACTGTTGCCTCTGGCCCGCCTACATCAGACACACCGCTGTGATTGGTGCAGCTCGGCTTCAAGGGTATAGTTAATGAGCAGCATTACCTGATGCCAGAGTAACTCGCTGAGCAAATTCATCTGCAAATGCATTGCAAAAGGCTGTTGAAATTTCAGAGTTAAAGAAAAATATCTTGAAAATATCGCTCCGTTTTTGCGGGCTAACTCTTTGAAGCGGCTGTTCTCAATGGTCAAAATATTAATATAGCAGCAGTATTCAATAAATATTTGCTAAGTAAAAATATATTGGAGTAATGGCATCCTGAGCAGAGAAGGAATTAACTTGTAGTCCAATCTCTGTTCTGTGTAAGTTGGTGTGGACGCATGTGCATGTGGCCATGAAGCAACGTTGGTATTTCCCTGCCTGCAATCCCAGCCTGCTATTGTTTTTTTTTTATACATGTATATATACGGCATATGAAATATATAGTATAGTTGTGACAATAAAACCGTGCAGAAATCCTGATGGCTCATTTAAAAGCACAGTTTCTGAATGCTGGCGGTGTGCTTTTCTCTTTGGACCACATGTGCATTTTAAATTACTTACACAGTCTTTATAATACCTCAACCTGATTTGTATTAAATATCTAAAAGATATGGAAATAACACTTTTTACAAGAGGGGACCTGTTAGAAACTGGAGCACAGCAATGCCTGACTATCATCGTATTTGGTAGCCAAATGTATTTTTGTGGATAAGGGCATATGTGTGAACTATTTTTTTCAACAATTTTCTGCGAGTTTCTTGTGAGTTCAAGTCTGCTATGATAAATCGAGCCTATAGTAAGTTCAGTCAGGGGGACTATCTTATGTTACTCACTCATTCTCATTCACTTCACTCTCCCCCTCCTCCTGCTTCTCGTTGTCGGCTGAATAGAACACGATGGGGTCTAATCACTAAAGACCTTTCTCAGTTATCATTTCAGTTCCTGCCAATGAATAATTGTTCACTCAAAAGGAAGTCTCTCCTGATTGAAATGTCTATGCCGTATATTTAACTACAAGGATACAAATCACATTCAGCGTGAACCAGGAACATTTCCAATAAAGATTCTTAGCATTTAAAGTCTGCTGCTCAAAGCACTTATTCATGTACATAATCATTGTCTGGTAATGTACCAGATTCAGATTGAGATGTTCTGAAGAGAACACGAAAATGACACTGGCATCAGGGATTATATTGTATAGTGTTTCAATCAGCTACAGCCACAATGTGCCATCTCACTGGGAGGCGAGGCCCCCTTGTGGTGGAAATGTGGACCACAGCTTACAAAATGAATTTAACACCCAATAAAAGGCCCTCATAAAACAACGTACACATACCAACTATTCAAAATATACATCATTAAACCACATAATTTGACCACACATTGCTGGGTGTCACAATAACAGAAGAGAAATATGAGTAGAAACATGCACTGATGTCTTTTTGTCTTTTATTGACAGAAGGTTGAATACAGTGTGAATCCAGAGCACTTGTGGAAAGGTCTCTCTGCGAGAGAAAAATCCATTAGGGACAAAAACCTAACACGCTTTGTCACAGATTAAAAAGACTGTTTAAAAAAGGAATGCATCAGCATGTTGTGTCAATCAAATTTCCATAAGCTTATGTAAAAGAGACATATGACGTAAAGCAGGTGCCACCAAGAACACATCAACCAATCTCTAATGAAGTAGACATTATTATGTTATCACAGCAGCAAAATGTAGTAAACACTTTTTTACAATCACATGCACTGTAAGAATTGTGTTGCACAGGGGTAAAATAGACATATAGGCCTAGTTTTTAACATGTGTTACGTGTCACATATTATGGTTTGCCTGCTTAAAATTGTAGATTAGATTTACTACACATGTATGGAACCCGGTGATCTAATCAGATCGTCTTCCCATTTCTTTGTACACATTATCACTATGTGGTTAAACCACTTAATAATGAAATTGTCTGTATCTGTGAATTCCATATAATGTTTTTCCTTTTTTTTCCCCCCTTATGTTTATCATGACATCGTGGAGAAAGCACTTTAATCACATGCGCTTGACATCAGTCCTGATCCACATACGTCATTGCATCCTCATTGTACAAAGACACTTTGCACAATGAGGCTAACATTTTCCAATAAGCTAAATATTACTTGTTTTGGTCCGAACCCAAGCTTGTGTGCTGCACTTAAGATCTCACCTGTTGTCAAATCTGGACACAAATCTACATGTGATGTGGTAAATTTATGAAAATTCCCATTTTCCATGACTGTTTCAACTTCTATCTTAAGCATTATAACCTATAAGGCACTTTTATTTAACAGATGTGTATTGATTGCATTATTTGGGATCTGTTTCATGTATGGTTGTTTTTCTGTAGACTATGAATCTGTTGTCTTTTACGCATCACAAAGCTATGAAGTGAGTTAAAGGAGAAGATTTATATATCGATATGTCCGGAGTGGTATTGATCTTTCCATCCATCATTCAGCACAAAAAGCAATTTAACACACTTACCTAAATGTCTACTGTGTAAACTTTTCCTTTAATTGGGTGTTATAATATCAGAATTTATGCAATAGCCTAATCAAGTGCAGAGGTTCGGATAAAAGTGATCAGCAAAATTATACAGATGCTATATATCTTATAAATATCGAAAGTTTTTTTTTAGCATGAGTAGCTGAATGATGTGTTAGTTGTGTCATGGACCCATATACAATCTTAGGCTGTACTCTGTGATTAAGTATTATTTGTCTTTGTTGTTTTTTGTCTTTTTCATGTTCTCACGCTATTTGTTTGTCAATCAAACTATGTCAATGTCATAACAGCTTTTTAATCTTTCTTATTTTGTTTCGTTGTCATCATTTTTAATTTTTTCGTCTATTTTATCTGGCGGGGTGGTAGTAGCTCAGTCCGTATGGACCAAAGTACGGAGTGTGGATTGGTAGCTGGAGAGACTGGCAACTTCACCTCCTGGGCATTGCCAGGTGCCAATGAGCAAAGCACGGTACCCCCCCACTGTACTATATTTTACAGCTGTTACTGTTATTGTGGCTTTTACATCTATTTAATTAAATTCCAAATATAGAAGACAGCAGAAAGCGGTTGTTCCCCGGTCTGTGCATGGAATGTAAGCATGTCATGATCACTAGAGAATTCTACGCCATGCTCTCATGATTTCTGATCTTTGTTGTGAAAGGGGGGATAAAGCTCCATCAGATTTTTCAAGTTAATGTATTCTTTAAGAACCACAATGAATCTCCTTGGATCAACGGGTGATCATCCACTTGCTCAGTGATCATCCTCATTGCTACATATGTAAATCACTGTTGAAGGGGTTTGATCTGATTACTGAGGCACATTCACTCGCTGTGATCAAGCAAATCTCCCTACAGGGATAGGTTATTTATTTTAAATGTTGTCTTGTCTTTTTGTTCCTCCATCCTATTCTTTCCCGCAGCCATCCTGTCTATCTTTGGGAATGCAGCCGTCCTGGTCAGCGCAGGTCGTCGTCAAGCCCTGCTCAAAGCTCCCGAGCTGCTGACAGTGAACTTGGCCGTAACAGACATCGGCATGGCCCTCTGCATGTACCCTCTGTCCATTTCTTCTGCTTTTAACCACGCCTGGATTGGAGGCGACACATCTTGCCTTTACTACGGCCTGATGGGCATGATCTTCAGCTTAACCAGCATCTTGACTCTGGCTGTGATGGGGATGATCAGATACCTGGTAACAGGAAGTCCACCTAAGAGAGGTAATGTAATCTCAAATAGGATTTATAGGGGAACATTGCCGTTTTTAATAAATCAATCAATCGTACAAAGGCCACTGGGATTTACCTTCTGATGTGACATCAAATGGTAAACAGAGCCTTTTAATCTTGTAAAAAAAACACGTCCTAAATCCTTTCAGATTATCATCAAGCGTACACCTTGCTGGTGTTTTGAAAGGAATTATTGATGGGGTTGAAAACACTTTACAAGAAAAGTAATATTGATCTTCTGTGGTTTGACGTACTCCCGGTCAAATCGTAGCTAAGCTCGATGAACAAGCTTTATGGGGCGATTGAAGCCACTCACTGAGGGCTTCATTCTTGTCCGGAAGTTGGTTTTGAAAGGATTCCAAGCGAGCAGTACGTGCAGCATAGTTTGCT
Source organism: Etheostoma cragini (assembly GCF_013103735.1). NCBI lineage: Eukaryota > Metazoa > Chordata > Actinopteri > Perciformes > Percidae > Etheostoma > Etheostoma cragini. The sequence continues at coordinate 20,635,598 of NC_048424.1, forward strand.
GAATAATAGATGCAACCAATGCCGTGACTGACATTTACACTGATGTCCATTTGTTCTTGTCAACAAGTAATGTTGAACCGTATACATGGGATATTCTGTAAGGTCCTTGCTGGGAGCAAATTGTCAAAACTGTCAAATCAAGTTTTCATGCCTCTTATCTCTTACCAAGAAAGCATTGTAGCTCTAGTAAAGGTCGGTTTGTAGCAATAGGAACCCATGAGACAAGGCTAGTGTCCACACAACCCGTGTATATTGTAGCAGCCTACATTGCTGTATTAGTCTGTATGTTGTGAAAGGATAATAACAGAATGAAGTAAGGAGTTTTTTTTCCAACCAAAAAAACATAAAATGCTGAGAATTCCTGCAAGTTTAGCCATAATTCTTACACTTGCAGATAATAGATAATGTCAAAGATGCTAAATTAAGTTAAATGAAGCTAGACATTGATTTGATAGCATAGCATACAGGTAATTAAGTGGGCAAGACCCAAATAGGGGACAAGATGCTCTAGTGACAATTTTTTGCATACAATTACAGTGAAAGGGAGGTTTGAGCACTCCAAATAAGCATGGAATATAGCCACAGTGTATCACAATAGTCACATCAAAGTACCTTCACAAGGGGTTGACATCCAAATGTCGCTGTTTCTGACTTTCATATACCACGTCGTTATCTAGTATACATGTATACAGCATAAGATGCAGATAGGTTCCCTTTGAGCTTTCAGGACATAGAGATATAAAAACAACATCGTGAAAGGATTCATGAAATACACAATCATGCTTACATAAGAGCATGTCAGGATAATTGACCCAACATGGAAAAAGGCAGAAGAACTGTCAGTGCCAGTTTGCATTTTGAGTGCATGGGAAACGGCAGCTGGACAGCTGGAGATGAAGTCTTAATTATAAGTGTACATCGATATGGATGTAGTTGATTAGTACAGTGGAGGCAAGTCGAAAGCTAATGCCAACACACAAGGAAGCTTTTTACCAAGAGTTATTTAGACAATTGATTATTGTAAATGCATTGTAGATGATCGAGTGCTTCTAGCCTTATCTTGGGTGGTCATATGTTTCACAGGTGTCCTGGAATAGTCTCCCCTATGTGCATGTGAGCTTTGAGCAGCTACCTTAATTGAGATGTTATGTTTTGGAGGAGTATCAATGGGGTTTAGCGTTAGTTCAGGCAGAGCGCTACAGTCACAGTTGCATCATCTTTCATTAGCATAAGCTGATGGACAGCTGTTTCATTCATGCTTCACAATCAGTTGCTCGCTTACCAGCTGTTTGGCTACCAGCTGACTAGTAACTTCCAGTCAAATTCATGCAGATCTACAGTATGGCCATTACAAAGCAGCCTAGTATCCCAAGGACCTGCACCTAGGCCAACATGCACGGGGGATATGTTTGCGTGGCGGTTTTTTTTATGCTTGTAGGTAGTATGTTTACTATGTTTGTCTAATTTTGGGATCCACCTCCCAACAGGAATGGAATCAACCAATCAACTTGCTTGACGCACACATGCGTCCACACAACACATTGTCGAGATTTGGAAGGTGTGCACATCGGCTCCTCTACTAGTCTCTCTGTGACCTACTGTTACACACAACACTCTTTTCTGCATAGATCAGTAGGCGTGCCAGTGCATTGTAACAAGGTGGGATGGAAGGGTCAAAGACCTGCAACTAACATTCACCTCATTGTACATCTTAACCTAAATCATTCCCTAACCATGACCAAGAACACAAGTCACCTAAGCTTAGCTAAAATCATTTATTTGCAATAAACACAATCTTTCTCCAACTGTAACCACACCCCATATGCCATGTAAGGATATCGTACAATTGCATTTTCACTCAAAAAGCAAAATTCTTTGAGTGAATTTCTTGATGTGTCTCTGACTGACTTATGATGGCTGCACATTGTTGTCTTTTCATACTCCTCATTACATATTGTGCCAGTGAAGTTGGTGATGTTGCTGCCTAGTTGATTATCATGCTTTGTGGCGTAAAAGCCACAGAAAAAGAAATAGCAAGGACTGAAGTGCAAAGTAGTAATACGCAATAGTATCATGTAATCAACGTACAAAACTGAATTTAAAATTCTGCTTGTGCACAGGTGTCAAGTTCCAGAGGAGGAGCATCAGTGCTGTGATCGGTGTGATCTGGCTGTATGCCACCCTGTGGGCCTTGTTGCCTCTGATGGGCTGGGGCAGTTATGGGCCAGAGCCGTTTGGACTTGCCTGCTCGATAGACTGGACCGGCTACGGGGAGTCCCTGAACCACTCCACCTTCATCATGGCTCTGTCTGTACTCTGCACATTCATCCCCTGTCTGGTCATTTTCTTCAGCTATTTTGGTATTGCCTGGAAGCTGCACAGGGTCTACCACTCCATGCAGAGCTATGAGGTTCAAAATGGCAACGTTGAGAAAAAAATCACTCTTGTAAGTACAAGACCATCAATTCTGTCTTGACTCTGTCCCCGCAGAGATTAAAAGGCTGTAGTCCTTAACTGTAATTAAAGACAACATTTGTGTGTATATAATATAACAGCACAAGAATAAATGCTAAAACCAAAGCAAAAATAAGTGAAAACACGAAAGGAAATACTTTCACTTTGCTTTTTTCTTAATATTCGTGCCAACTTAAATGAAATAACATGACGCAAAAACAAGTTTTAACACTCTAATTGTAATAAGAAATCATATCAACAAAACAAAAATAAAAAATCAGGGCCTAAAGAAATCTGAAAATTGAATATTTGCCTTTACAATCAAATCCTATTGTTATATTGTTGCCAACCATATGATAAATTACAACCATGATCCATCCCTTCAGTTATGTAAATTTATATTCTTTATCACTCAAATCTCCCCATGAAAAACTTCATAGCAGCAGCCCTGTTTGTGCTTTCTAGTTGAATATTTTGACAAAGATGAATATTTACAGACATGATGTCGCACTAACATATGTCAGTAACTATATCAGTGTTCAGGTTAAATCTGGGCAGAGCATGTGTTTGACAGGCACAAGTCTATTGGAACAACGTTGACATAAAATGGATTTTCAGTAAGCAGGATCATTCTTGAGGATCAACATTGACATAGCAAATGGATTGAGTACACAGTTAATAATCACCTTAACTCCTGGTTCCCCTCCTTCTCTCACATTTCAAATACAAGCAAGACAAATGAAGAGCAAAGTAAAGCTTTGCATGTGGATGTCCCTGGCAATGGGGGCTCAAAGGATGTGGCCAGCCTTGCTTTGTGTTTTTCTTATTGCTCATCCACCTCAGCCAGCCTCCATTGAAACTGGTGATTAAATAACCCCTTGACTCAACTGCGATGAGGGTTGTGGATGAATAATGGATATGGAAGCCAGCTTTTATTTCTGTGCTGCTGTTTGTTGACTGGACTGAACAAGACAGATACTGGTCAGCTATGTGATTGCATATAATGATACAATTTAGCACTGTAAAATGCACCACAATTACCCACTACACTTCATGGTAGCATTTCACTCCATGTGTGTACAGAGAATGCAATTGTATGCATTTGCTGCATGTGTGTCAAGGGCTGAATTTACATAAATAGATAGATAGATAGATAGATAGATAGATGCTTTAGTCATCCCAAAGGAAATTTTAGGCATCCAGTAACAAGACAACCATGACACTACAAAAACATACACACACAATATAACACATACCTACGAATAAAATGAGAATCAAGATTAAAATGAAATAAAAAATAAAAAATAAAAAATAAAAAATAAAAAATAAAAAATAAAAAATAAAAAATAAAAAATAAAAAATAAAAAATAAAAAATAAAAAATAAAAAATAAAAAATAAAAAATAAAAAATAAAAAATAAAAAATAAAAAATAAAAAATAAAAAATAAAAAATTAAAAAATTAAAATTAAATATTAAAAATTAAAAAATAAAAAATTAAAATAAAAAATTAAAACAATTAAATTAAATTAAATTGATAAAATTAAAAATTAATAAAAAAAATAAAAATTTAAATAAAAAAATTAAATCTCTCCCAGAAATGCAATGACCATAATAAGGTGAGATACTATGGTAGACTGTGTGTAATGAAGTTAATTCTGCAACACACTGCAAAAGGGAAGAAGTGAACAGTGCGGGGATTGAACAGTGCAAAAGATCATGATAAAACATTAACTGTTATATAAATGTTCCTTTACAAATTATGTCAACTTCACAGCTGACAGTTCCATTAACCTTCTGAACGAGGGCACCCAGGAGCCAAAGCTCAAGATGATGTTAACCTGTAATGGATTAGATTGACAAATCTCTCGCCAATGTTTAAATAACAGCTCTCATGTGTCCATGCTAAAAGGACGCTAGAGCCAGCAGGCAATTAGGTTAGCTTAGCGGGAAACAGCTAGCCTGGTTATTTCCAATTAAAAAAGGATGCCAGCAAGCCTTTCCTCAAAATGTCAATCAATATGTAATATCTTCCAGCTGCTACTAGCATCTTGTCATCACTGGTAGATGCTAGGCAACCAGTGAAAACTCCAGGAAGTCAATGGATTGGTCAAGGAAAGAATCCTTAAAACCACAACATGACATTTCTGTGTGTGTATGAATTTATAAAACAATTTAATTTAATTTAACAAAGCTAATTAGGGAATTTTAGATATTTTTGTTTCACTTAAGACAGAGCCAAGGTGGCTGTTTACTCATATGTAACCTGTACTATGATCATTACATCTACATCTTACATCCTGTAACGTATTCCCTGTTACGTAATGTTCTTATTCCTAATCGGTCAGGCAGTTTATAGGTTATTACACACAGTCTACCAAAGTATCTCACCTTATCATGGTCACTGCATTTCTATGAGTGATTTTCAATTTTTAATTCTATTTTTATTCTTAGGTATGTGTGATATAGTGTATGTGTTGATATGGTTGTCTTGTTACTGAACGCCTAAAATTTCCTTTGGGATGAATAACGTATCCATCTATCTATCTATCTATCTATCTATCTATCTATCTATCTATCTATCTATCTATCTATCTATCTATCCATCCATTTCCCCTGCTTTCAGTCTAAACACTAATTTAAGCTAATTTCCCAATGGCTGGCTTTAATGAGTAATTATGGCAAATGGATGATGTACTGTATGGAGGATAGACAAAAGTAGCATGGAATAATTATGAATAATGAACAGTGCAATTTGTCTAATTTTTCAATTTCTTTTCTTAGTCTTTTAATAGTTTTTAATTTCCAAAAGAGGTCTGTGGCACGACGTACAACTTACATCCAGATCTGGCCATTTGATATTAGGATAAAGTTTTGGTATTATGTAACCTTTTCATAGGATTTTAATACACGATAAATGTAAAACATGACCAGATGTATTATTTAATTCACTTGTGACGTTGTGTGTTCCAGCAAATGCCATGTGGCTGTAGGGAGTGTGTGAGTGAGTGAGTGAGTGATTGTTTTTTGAAACCTTTTCTTACTTTTTTTTGTCTCTGTTTACACTTTTGACGCTTTTTTCAATGTTCAACACTAAGTAACACTAACTTATTAACCTTAGTTTTACAGTTAATTTTGAAATTTAAGGCCAATAAACCTGATTTATAGGAAATTATTCCTGATGTTTGAGTTAGAAAAGCAGAAATTAGGAATTATTTAGACTAAAATTAAAAGGAATGGATGTTGATGGATAATTGCAGACTGGAATATGTCAACTTTTACTCAATACTGTTTCAAAACCACTTCAATTCGTTTATAAATGACACAAAATTGAATAAGACGCCCCGAAATTTATGAAACTAGAGATTTGTACTTGGCAAAGAGCGTTGTGTGGAATCAATCATGTTATTTTGGGTGATAAAAATAACATTGATATAGGAAAACAGGTCAATTTGACGGGTTAAACACATCTTTTTGAAGATTTTGACAAAAAATACTCAAGACATGAGCCAAAGATTTAATATGCAACAGCATCCTTTTAAAACCCTTTGTGCTGTTTTAGCCTGTGTGTCTTTTAGACCTGAATACTGAGAGACATAAAGATGTAATATGTTTAAATTGTTCCTGATAATTGATGATTGACACACTGCCTAACACGCTCTGTCATGTGACTTTACCGGTTCACACCAATCATTTGACTGTTACCTGTTGATCATGTGATCCCTGGCCAATGGGCCGTATACAATGCAGCTCAAATGCAGACATGTTGCCTTCATGGTCTTAACGCGTTGGTGTGTTTTAATGACTATCTATTCTGCTTTTCCGTATTTTCTGTCATATCTACAATGTTAAAATGTTGGATTTTGATATAATGAGGTAAACATATTTTTAGAGAAATCCCCAAGAGCTAAAACGTTTAATAATTTGGATTTCCAACTGTTCTTAATGTCCATGCCCGGCGAATTGTATAATCCTTTCCACTGTTTCTCTGCAATGCACTCTACTAAAGGTCAAACTATAATTTTATGATTTTCTCCAATCAGCAAGTGGCACATTTTGGTGAAAATGAGTATTTTTCCCCTCCATTCTTGTTCCGCCATCTTCCCTCCTTTACTGTTCAGGCACCCCTCGGGTTTTCTTTTCTTCATCCCTCCCTGCCCTCCCATGTTCTTTTATCTGCTCTTCTTATTCCAGATGGCTGTGATGATCAGTTCAGGTTTCCTTATTGCCTGGACCCCCTACGTGGCTGTAAGCTTCTGGAGCATGTTTCACTCTCAGAACCAGGACCACATGGCTCCAATCATCACCATGTTACCTTGCCTCTTTGCTAAGAGCTCCACCGTGTACGACCCTTTAATATACTTCATCTTCCAGGGAACCCACCGGCACAAGCTCTTCCACCTCCACAAACTCATGTGTTGTTGCTCTCATCGGGCTAATCCATCTGCTGAAGGACAGATGCTCGGGGGCAAAATGGTCAAAGGTTTGGACTGCACCAGTTTTGAAAAAGAAACCGGTGAAACCTATGTAGGTCCAATCGGAGCTCCAGACAAACAGTCTGGGAGTCAGATAATAACTCTGGGCTAATGCATGCAATGGAGTCTCCATTCTTATTGAATCCCTGTCTTTCAATTGTCATTGAAGGAATTTCATGTTCATACGGTAAAAATAGAATAGAGTACAGACATCTACGCTCATACATGACTTAATGCATAAATTAAGGCGTTTCAGTCATCATCATTTCTGAAGTCTTTTGTTTAGTAAGATGACAGAAGATGGAATAAAAGTAGTAATGTGGAGCTAGACCAAGGCTTGGGAGACCCGGCCTAGCTTGGGAGAAAGACTTTTAACAGGGAGGAACTAGCTTTCTCTTTCCAAACCTAACCTTTTAGGCGCAAAGATTAAAACACTGTATCTTTTACGTTTATTTTTTACAAAAACAGAATGCTATGGGTGCTAGTTAACCACTTCGGGGGCTGTTGTGTCGATAGACTGCTGCTGGAATGTCCAACGCTACACCCCCTGTATTTATTACAATCCATTTCATTCATTACTCGGCAGATGATTCGTTTGATTTGAATTATTTGATTTGAATTCTGATTTTTTTTTTTTTTTTTTTTTTACTGGAATATTGTAGGAATATTGTTGCTTCTTTACTTTTCTTGTTGGGAGTTTTTTTCGGCATTTTTTTCCCCTTAATGTAGCAAAAATGAGCCGAACCGTGACTTCGAAATACTGGGAGTACTGGGATTTTTGTGGTAAATTTCTTTGACATTTGTATTAAAGGAATGTGCTGACTTATTGAGACATAAGCTCATTCACTGTATCCCCTCAGAGTTATATAAGTCCATATATACCCTTCTCATCTCTGCGTGTCATAACTCAGTCCGACGCACCCGCCGCTAGCCTAGCTTAGCACAGATGCTGGAGGTAACTGGCTCCATCTTGCCCACTGCTCCCACTAAGTGACAATATAAGCCCAATATATTCCTATTTACATGCTGTGATTTGTCACAGCGTGTACATTTAACAAAGTCGCATGAGACACAGCCATCTTCCAACTGTGTACATACTGGGAACTATTCTCCACAGAAGGCAAAGCACTGCTACTTCTGTTACTTGGGCGGAGTGACTTGCTCGCAGCACCTGGGTTAGGGAAATCAGCTGCTTTTTAAGGTGTATGTGGAGAATAGTTCCCAGTATGTACACTCTTCAATCTACATTGCTCTGCCATTAACTTGTATTGGCTCATCAGAGCTAACTGAAGATGAGGCCAAAAGGCCAGGCTCACATTGTTGGAGGTAGATGGAGGTAATTATTATAAAGTAAATAGATTGCGCTTTTCTAGTCTTTTCCACCTCTCATATACCTCTCTCCACTAGCTACAGTTACCATTCACCACCTCCACACACTGGTAGACAAGGCTGCCAGCAGACAAGGTGTTACTGCTCATAAGATAAACATTCACACACATTCACAATTTGGAGCAAGAGGAGAACTGATTTCATGTGGAGGAAAACATAAAGTACATATTCAGTGCCACAGATTATTATGTTAGATGTTGTATCATAACCCAAAGAACAAGATCCAGGGTATGAGCGGCCAAAATGGATTTCCTCAGGAGGGGGGGCCTGCGTCTTTCTTAGAGATAGGGTGAGAAGCTCAGTCGTCCGTGAGGAGCTCGGAGTAGAGCCGCTGCTCCTTCATGTCAGAAGGAGCCAGTTGAGGTGGTTCGGGCATCTGGTAAGGAGGCCTCCTGGGGGACTCTTTGCTGGGAGGAGGCCTCGGGGAAGATCCAGGCCTAGGTGAAGGGAGGTCCAGCTGGGAGGAGGCCTCGGGGAAGACCCAGCACTAGGTGGAGAGATTACATCTCCAACCTGGCCTGGGGACGCCTCGTGATCCCCCAGTTGGAGCTGGTTAATGTGGAGGTTAGGGGTCTCCTGGTGGAGCTGCTGCCCCCGCAACCCAATACTGGAAAAGCAGACGAAGATGGATGGATGGAGATATCATTGTGTGCTATTAAAATTTAATGAGGGAAACTGCAGCAACACTGGGAAAAAAAGAGGGGATTTCTTTCAAACCAATTTTCATAACCTGGAGAAATAAAGGCAAAACTATCAGTATTATAGATAAAAGTAGGTTATCTAAACAGTATCTCTAGTAGTCAAAAAGCCCCACATGGTACCTTTAATAACAGAACAAATGATGATTTTTTCTCAACAGAGAAAGAAACTAAATCAACACTACTGTAGGCAAGACTGCAGTTGGTTGTTGGGTCAAAGGTAATGAATAATAAATTCCTTTTCCTTTCTACCTATGAGCAAATCAAAGGTGAGTGCGGGAATGTGAAGGGATTGTTATGATATGGATATAAAAGAATAAACCCCACACCTCTGGGCCCACCTTGCCTTATCTGGATGTTGTAATGGGATGTGGTCTGAAAGAAGACCTCCCTGGTGGATTCCTTACATTTCTTTCTTTTCAATGATGGGGATCATAATGAGTCTCTACAGAAAAGCTTCATTCATGCTTATGACTGGCTGGGGTATTGTAGAGAATGAAAGGACCTTTTGTCCTTTATCTATCTATCTATCTATCTATCTATCTATCTATCTATCTATCTATCTATACGTATACATATAGAGTTAGAATTATTTCATTATCAAGAAGAGAGAAGAGACCCCTGAAGTTGTATCAAAGTTCATTTTTACTTACTTACTTTGTACACAAGGAGACATTTTCTACACTACAGAATATAACAGAAATAACTAACTGGAATCTCTCAGCCGCTCATTTACACAAAGTGGATATTAATACAAAGTCAGAACAAAGTTGATTTCAGTTAATCTCATTCGGCTATATGGTTATCTTGTTAAGATTGTCTATATCAGTATAATATGCTATTCTTATGCAAACAGATTTATAATAATCATAGAAAAAGTACTGTATGTATCATCACTTTTCTGACATATATATATATATAT
>NC_048424.1:20645633-20682858 GCF_013103735.1 Etheostoma cragini
GGCGCAAACTTGTGAGCTTCCAAATATCTACTCCGAAGCTGTTGGGGGGGGCTCTAGAGAGAAACCTGGGTGCAAAAAGCAGAGCAAAGAAATGGCCAAAACTACACAGCTCCCCTTTAACCCTTGTGTTGTCATCCAGTCAAAATTAAAAACCAACACTTTTGTTGACTCTTTTTATCAATGTATTTAACTTTTTCTCACATTTTTCAACACTTTTGATGCTTTTTTTTTAATGTTTGTCACTTTTTACTACGTGACACTAACTTACTAACTTTAGTTTTACAGTTATCTTTGGAATTTATGGGCAATAAACTGCTTTTGTTGCTGCTTTTTATCGATGTTTTTAACTCTTTCTTGCGTTTTTGCTCCAAAAAAAGCAGTGCGTACCTGTACATGCGTGACAATAAAGCTATCTGTATCTGTATTTGTCAACACTTTTGACGCTTTTTTTCAATATTTGTCACTTTTTTTTCATTTTCAACATTACGTAACACTAACTTATCAGCTTTAGATTTACAGTTATTTTGGGAATTTATGGTCAATAAACCTAATTTATGGGAAATTATATCCAACGTTTGAGTTAGACAAGCAGAAATTAGGAATTATTTCGACTAAAATGAAAGGAATGGATGTTGATGGATAATCACAGACTGGAATATGTCAACTTTTACTCAATAATTATTTCACAACCACTTAGACTTGTTTTTAAAATGCTATAAAATTAAATAAGACGCCCCAAAATGAATGAAACTAGAGATTTTTACTTGGCAAAGAGCGTTGTGTGGAATCAATCATGTTATTTTGGGGAATTAAAAAGAATATTGATATGGGAATACAGGTCAATTTGAGCCGAGGACAACATGAGGGTTAAGTATAAAAAAAACTCTAGTAGTCAGAGGGTCCATTTTCCGCCCTCGACCCTGTCCTGAACTGAACGACAGTAGCATTCAGTTTTGGAAAAAGTTGCAATGTCCAATAAGAAAGGAGATGTAAACAGCCCAATTGTGTTCATGTTTTAAAAGATAAGAACTGCATTCAACACAGGTCTTATTGTGTTCCTGTGGAACACTGATCAATGTTATTTCAAAGTTAGTTTTAATCTTTGAAGAGAAGTCGTGGGGGATTTGACCTTAAGGTCCTGATGCATTTACATGACACATTCACCCAGAAAAGGCCAGGATGTTGTCAACACCTTCCTTTCCGACTATATCCACTGTTTGTCAGACAAACAACACTCCAATCAACACCTCACACCTCCAAAAGCCAACATTTACTAATCTTTTGAAAACTGCTTCGTACTCTCCACACGGAGAGGCCTTTTAGCTTTAAGAGTCTGCTATTATCATACTGTTTCTTTCACACTCACCCTCACACAGCGGTAAAACATCACATCTGAGATCTGTCCTGCACCTGGCTGTTAATGAAGTGTGACTTCTGCCAGATTGTCTGACTCTGGACCGCAGGGGTCACTGAGTCTCCACAAAGGATTTTCCGTTGCAGGTTAGACAATGATGTAGAGACTCCAGAGAGAAAGACTCAATCTAGAAAAAAAACTAGATTTGCCACAGAAAACATCCTTTCTTTATGTCACTCTACTTTGATTGATCGTGTCAGTCAAAAGGCTGTGGATGTCCAATTAGACAACCGTCATTATTAAGCATAATTAGAATTTCAATTCACAGTGACAGCTATGAATCCGTGTGATCCGAGGTGCTGCCGTGGGGGAAAGAGGGAAGCAATTTCAGCCAAAGCTCTTCATAGTGGACTGGCCCTGACTGACCGTAACCTAGGAACAAGAGGCCTGTTGATATGTTGTCCAGATGAAGAAAATAACATCATAACAAAGGGTCATAATTAAGATTTTTCACATACTGAGCCCACACACACATTTTTTTATTATTTTGGATCTTCTTCAGATCTCCTTTTACAGCAATCTTCCACTCAGAAACAATATCCTTTACCTACATAACATTCACACACTCTTATATATTTACATGGTCAAGTCCACAGGAGAATATGTCCAGAAGTACAAGGAAGAGAAGGAATAAAACATGATTAACCACCTTGAAGATAAGCAATGTAAACAGTACAAGCATCAACTTAAAATGGATTTGTCATTTTTATTAATTAGGCTAACCATCTCTACACTGGAAACCAAAATACAGTTTGTGGGTTGATTTGTTTTTGTTGTTTTAAAAGTAATATCCGATTTGTACCAAAGAGGATTAGGGCCACTGGTGAAAATGTATTTCCCAACTCAGAATTCTCCTAACTTTAAATTCAGAATTCTGAGAATGAAGTCAGAACTCTGAATTCCTACTTAATGTCTCAGAATTACCCCCACCACACACACACACACACACACACACACACACACACACACACCTCCCGGACTCTGCCTACCTTCTCGAGGACAGATGAAGCGGACGCCAGGACGCATCAACATCGGCATCTTTTGACTTCTCCATCCTATGAGGACAGATCACTTCCTCTCCTTCTTGTCCATTACGGATGGCAGTTCAAATGGATATCTACTCCTCCACGTTATCCCCCGCGCTGGACATCTGCACAGGTTGTTACATGCTGGTTGTAGGTAAGTTCCAAGCCGCGCGTATACTTGAGTGGATAATCTCACAAGATGCTGCGGTGCTCTTAAATCTCTGCATCCCTGCTCGGCTCCGTTATATGGAGCTATATTGGATTAATTGGTTTCCCAGGATATGAAGATTTGTAAAGAGAATCAAAACGCACTAAATTGCACTTTTCCGTAATTCATTTTTACGCACGTTTTTACGCACGTCTCGTTTAGACCTGGCTAAAGTCCCCGCTGCATCTTATTTTCTTGCAGTTTCTTAAAAAGTGTTTTAGCATGGATATGAGAGCCACACCATGTTCATAAATGAATCATTTTAATCACGCTGTGGGGACTGAAGAACGCAACAGGTTCCCCACAATGTCAGTCATTTAATTGGAAGACTTCGTTTTCAGTTAGGTTTAGGGTTAAGCATGAAGTGGCCATGATTAGTGTAAATCAATGTCCTCCAAAGGGACAAAAACAGAAGAGTCCATGTGTAAGTGGGTAGCCTTTAACCCCATAGAACACATATTCTTTCCTATACCATATAACTGTATCCATGTGTAGTGCTATAATTGACCTAATTGGAGGAATTCAGATGTACATTATGAACCTTTGTGTGGGCTATATGTAGTGAGCATTAATGGATATTATTCTCTTGCTGATATTTTAACCATAATACTGTATGTGTGTATGGATGGATGGATGTATATCCCATTCATTTCCTTTTATTTATGTGCAAATGTAGCTCGCAGCTTCAAAGATTCCTGCAGCGCGCATCTGCTCACATCCTCCCTCAACAGGTTTGCACTCACATCATCTCCCACAGCCATTTGGAGCCAGCATTAGAGGTAATCAGCTGGATGACAAACGCTGCAGCCATCCTCCTGCTACTCCGCACATGATGACTGTCTTTATTATAAAGCAGTAAATCCACTGAACTACCAAAGGCGGATATGGCAGCGAATTGAAAGATGGATGAAAGAAGCTCAGGACAGACACACTTTTTATGTGAATTGGCGAAACAACACGCAGACAGCTGAAGCAGAATGAAAAGCCATCATGTGATTCAAACCTCCACATTCCGAAGGGATTTGTTATCTTAAACGGGCCTGGTTGAACTTCCACTTCACGTCTGCGGTTCCTCCCTGCTTATTTCTCTGCTGGCCACCAGGAGTGTGTGGCTGATTCTATCTGTGTGGGTCACTTGACGTTAAAAGAAATCTGACTATTTTCTTGGAAATGGAAACAGATTCAGCAACATTAAAACATGTCAGTGCTCTTTATGAACTTTCGTTTCTTTTGGAGCAATGTGACAACATCCCAGATGACGTAAGACATGGGTTGAGACTTTAACAACCATAAGGAGAACAGAGCGTAGAGACAATTCATATAATGAGAGAAGGGTGAAAAGACAAGCTAATTGGTGACAGTGTTTGCATGGTGATAGAGCGGTGGTGTGTATTTGTGTGTGAGAGAAGGTGTTAGGGGGAAGATGAACAAAATAATGTGATCAAAAATAACTAGAAAAAGGATAGAAAGAAGATATGGCATACTGTACAATACAGTATGCCAATACGATTACCTCATTTGTGTTAAAGGACATTCAATATGAGGATTATTGGCTTATTATAAGGTTGCTGTGAATTGAAAAGGTTTTTTCAGTTCCATCACAAGCACAAAGATTGTCATACAGAGTTGTGAGTCTATGCATGTACCCTGTATGTACCAATTTCATCCAAGAGCTGCAAAAAAAAAGGTAAAAACAGGCTGTAGGTAAATTATAGGTGTGGTGAGAAAAGCAAGGACCTCCCCATGTTAATTAGTGTTTTCTTTGAACACACACCCCACAACATGTTAATATAAAATGTGAAATGAACACACCTTGTTCAATCGTGTACCCCAATTTAAATGTGAATATCTAAATGGACTTAAACATAGACAGAACGGTTGTCCTCTGCACATGGCCTTTTATGAACAGTGTAAGTTCTGTTTTTAACTATTTTACTAAGTAAAGCTGAAATCAAATGAAACAAATCTACCAAAAGATTCAGACTACTCCACCTTTAGTCAAAGGAAACCCTCTCCACCCACTAATCATTTTCCCACAGTCCCTTAGGTCTAATATTATACTAAGTGTCCAGTGATGTGGGCCATTACTGGGTCAGCCTGGCCTGGTTCCAGCCGGGACACTGACTGAATAATGCATCACATATCATATCTCCTTTGTCACAAAGTCACACAGAAGATAGTGAGATTCATGCACATGGATGCACACTGCCCTCCTAATATGGTCATTATTTGTATAGCATGCAAGGTGTACACAGAGGATTGAAAGAACACGATGGACTCCTCAGAAGTGGGAAAGTCACCGGACGCCACAATCTTCAGAAAATACACAGAGAAATCCAGAGAGTTGCGTGGAGCTGCTAGTCTTAATTATCTTTGTAGCAACTCATTTGGTTTGAATGTCACGGACGGACGTCAAAAAGTTACACACCGGCGTGTTTTCGTTGTGTCTCGCTCCGTCTTGTTTTTCCTCTCTTTGTTTTGGTGTTGAAACATTTGATCCCATGGAAGGATTGTGGAAATGGTGCACTGTGCCTTCTTCAGTTTGTGTTGTGTACCTTTCTGT
Organism: Etheostoma cragini; assembly: GCF_013103735.1. Classification (NCBI taxonomy): domain Eukaryota; kingdom Metazoa; phylum Chordata; class Actinopteri; order Perciformes; family Percidae; genus Etheostoma; species Etheostoma cragini. The sequence goes on from NC_048424.1 coordinate 20,650,844, forward strand.
AGATTGTCATCTAGACTGCACTTTGGCTTAAATGAAAAAAATTGTTTGCAAAAAAAAAAGGAGAAAAAGTCACGCACCAAAGCTTTAAGCTAAAGATTAAGTGAAGGATGCTTGGAGATGATGTCCATCTTTAGCTTTCAATCCCCCATTCTGCATCCTCCACCCCTCCCCCACTACTCCCTTCTTTTACACCATCTTTCATGTAATCCCTTTCAGTCAATAGTGTACTATCTGAGACCCTTACTGAGTCCTGTAAGGACTAGGGTGAAAAAATCATCCTTATCTATCTCTCTATCTATCTATCTACATTACATACTGTAACTGTACCCTCTTTAGACTCCATGTGATTATGCTGGGTTATGTTAATGGTTTTGACTGTTGCCTTCAGATTCTGCTTGTGGTCTGCCCAAAGGGCCTGAAGCTGAACTACTGTGTGTGTGGGCTCCCATTTTTCTGCTAACCTACAAATCAAATCAAATCAAAAGGTATTTCTATAGCACTTCGCAGCAACCAGCTGGTATCCAAAGTGCTTAACACGAGAATGGGTAAAATCGTATCATACAATAGAAAGAGTGAACATAGAAAACAGTAAAATCAGAAAAGGTTACAAAGAAACAAAAGACTGAAATTGCCCCACCACTGCAGGTATTAAAAGCCAATGTAAAACCAATGCAGGGGGATGAGAATGGGAGGGATGTGTGCAGGCTAGATGTATTTGTCAAAAAGCGAGCAGCAGCATTTTGCACAAGGTGAAGACGTGAGACGGAGGTCTGAGTCTGACCAACATAGCATCACAGTACTGATACTGGGTGTGGGGGCTCCCATTTTTCTGCTAACCTTAAACCAAGTGGTAAGATATTTGATTTCCTAGAATCAATTAGGCCTAGTGCTTATGGAAGCTTAACGCAGCATTCATTTTAGGTGAGAATCACATATTCTGAGATTCATAACCTGCTTTTAACTTCCAGTAAAAAACCTTTACAGCTGCACTTCCATTAATGGGATTATCAGTGAGCTGTTAGTTTGGTCTAGATCGGGAAAAAGCTTCAAGCTATGCAGGTGAAAGTTCAATGTTTTGACATTTGTGTTACATATACTCCATTCATTTGATATCTGTTAATCTATTGTTAGAGGTCCGGTTTAGCAAAACTGGACCTTTTAACTGTTTAAACACAAATCCCCATGTTTAATCTGAAGACTGCTTCAGTTTGTTCTCTTTTGGGACACCCAGAAAGCCTTTCTTAAGTCGCCAGGTTGGATCATTGGTAGAGCAGGCGCACATGTACTGAGAGGTTTATGCCTCAATGCAGAGGTCCAGGGTTTGAATCTGACCTTTGGGGTTTTTTTTATACGGTGGCAGTAGCTCAATCTGCAGGGAGTTGGGTTGGGAAACAGAGGATTGCTAGTTCCAGTCCCCGTACAGACCAGAGTGTGGATCGGTAGCTAAAGAGGGACCACTGCACTGCCGGATACCCTTGAGCAAGGCACCTTACCCCCCCAACCGCTCAGGGTGCCGGTCTAACTGGTAGCCCACTTACTCTGACATCTCTCCATTTGTGTGTATTTCAAACCTGTGTGTAGTAATTGCTAACAAACAGAGTGTAAACTGTAATTTCCCCACTGGGGATCAATAATGACTATAAATTATTATTAACACTTGTCAATAGTGGTAGTTAACAATCTCTTTAAGTATATTAATTGGTGCTTGACAGCATTTTCAAACCTTGCAGCCTTTAACTTGACGAGCAGAGAAAGCTAATGCAGTAGCAGATGTTACACCAGAAGGGAAGTGTACACAGACTGTGTAAAAGGAGGTGTACTGTAAGTCCCCGGGGCTGGACTCTATACATTACTTATGGCCATGTGGGCTGAGGTTATAGTATCTCTACATTTTTAAACAGGGTCAGGGTCATTCAGTTCCCTACGTGCTGTCTTTCTCTTCTGATTCAGACACTGAGGCACGTGTTCTTGTTCTGGAAATGATATTCTTAGATGTGGTGCTCACAGTGAGATATATTTTCTCTCCCTATTCCTAAGGTATGACTAAATTTTAGAGTTAATAGAACAGAATGCCTTTATTGTCATTATACACAAGTTCAGTACCAGTAGGCTGTGAAGTGAAGTCAGTGCATGGTGAGTTCAAGGTGGTTATTGCTTTTGGGAAAAAACTGTTCTTGAGTCTGTTAGTCCGTGTTCTGATGCACCTGTAGCGCCTTCCTGAGGGCAACACGTCAAACAGATCAGAGCCGGGGGGGAGGGCTATCCTTGATGATGTTCTCTGCTCTGCTGAGGCAGCGGGAGGTGTAGCTGTCCATCAGGGAAGGGAGAGGGCAGCCAATGATCTTTTGTGCTGACTTTACAACCCTCTGCAGCCTCTCCCTGTCTGCTGCGGCGCAGCTGCCGTACCAAACTGTGATGCAGTAGGTCAGCAGGCTCTGGATGGACAAGCGGTAAAAGGTCAGCAGCAGGTTGGAGTCCAGGTTCCTGAGGACCCTCAGGAAGTGTAGTCGCTGCTGGGCCTCCGTGATGACCGCTGTGGCGTTGTCTGTCCGAGAGATGTCAGCGGAGATGAGGACGCCGAGAAACAGGAATCCTGTGTGGATCCTCTCCACGCACTCGCCGTTGATGTACAGGGGGGTCGGGTCAGTGCTGTTCTTCCTGAAGTTGACGATGATCTTGTTGCTGTGGGCCGGACTGCAGTCGTGGGTGTAGAGACAGTACAGGAGGGGGCTCCAGCCTCCTGCCGTGCTCCTTTACGGTGAACCGGGTAGTGCAGCAACCGGATCTGGATGGGGTAGCACAGGAACTAGGCTTATCATTGTGCCTCTCTTTTGCAGGCCGGACCTGTTCATCTCCTCTAAGCTATAAAATGACTGTTATTGGCTCCCAGGCAACCTCCATGCTGTTTGTTGGACTTTCCCCCACCCTTGGGTACATTACACACATGACCGCTCTGTACCCTTTTTACACACTTCAACATAATGTTGGATCAATGTGTTTCCATTCTGTGTTTCTGCTTGTCCAGAAGGAATACATCCTGTTTTGGTTTTTTTTGTTGGATGCAATCGATCAAGGCGTCCAAAACAAACAGAGGACTTGGGTCATTCATGCATGTAATTAGCCTGTCCCATGAAAGAGAAATAATAGTGTTATAACTCTGCTGTTAATAGCTCTAATCCAATCTATTTAAGCAGTGTGACAGAGGTTCTGTTTTAATGGTGCCTAGTAAATTGTCTCTTAAGTTCTCGCCATGCGGGACAGCGTAAGCCAACACAGAACAGGGATCTGATAACATGCACAAAAAAGAAAGCAGAAGTCCACCTGAATCTTTTCTCTCTGTCTCCTCTCCGCCAGCTGTTGTCTCCATTGTGGGAAACGTGCTGGTCCTCATCGTGGCGGCCAAAAGGTCATCGAGGATGAAAGCGCCGGAGCTGCTAAACGTGAACCTGGCAGTGACAGACCTGGGAGCGGCTGTTACCATGTACCCCCTGGCGGCGGCCTCTGCCTGGAACCACCACTGGCTCGGGGGAGACGCCACCTGTGTCTATTACGGCCTGATAGGGTTCTTCTTCGGCGTCGCCAGCATCATGAACCTAACTTTATTGGCCATAGTGCGCTTCACTGTGTCCATCAATATGAAGTCACCCAGTGAGTAACTCAGGGCTCCAAAAGCCTCATAACATTACTACCTGGTGTTTTCAGACTTAATCCCAATGCACATTTCATGCAGCAACTTTCAACCCCTGTAAACTTATAGTTCTATACTCCAGGAGACAATGCCGTCATTACTCTATGGGTGATTCATCTGCTGGCAAAGGATTCTAGTAGTGATGAAACCTTTGAAATTACTTTGCATGCAAGATGGAAATTGGCTCCTCTTACTTTTACTGAGAAAATTGAGCAGCCTGTTAGGGACCTATAGCAGTTGTTTAGTTTCAGTAGTAGCATAATAATACCAATAATCAATTCTCGCATCCGTCCAGTAAATTTACAGCTCTGGCCGGCTGCTAGTTAGCTGGAAATGGGAAATATGTTGGAAGTTTTGTATGAATGAAGTATATGACGTGTTGATTAGTGAGGTTTAGAAGTGGTGGCAAATTTTGTTACCTTTGGACAAAGCCAGATTAACTGTTTCTCCGGTTCCTGGCTATCGCCATATATTTATAGATGTCAATCGATCAATCAAGTTCGTTTTCATATGCACCTTAGTACAGAATACCACAGCAATGAAATACAATATGCCTTGCACTCTATCTTATAAATAACATAGATACATTTAAAAACATCTACAATTTCCAAGCACAGTAGACACAGCAACTAAGTTCAATCAACCCTCATGTTTTTGTCACGTGAAAGCATGCAAAATTGCATTAAAAAACAGTAATAATAATAACCATATATGTGCCGGCCTGGTGTCTCCGGTAACTTCTACCCGACTTCAACAGAGTTGAGTTCAGGTTACAGTTGGATTTCCCCCCCTTTCTGGTCTATATAGATATCCCTGCCTGTGCTGAATTACTTTAATTCATTTATGAATCATTTATATTTTACTATTTTACTATTTATGCCTCTGCTGATTTTTTTTAAATTGCCCGTTTCTCTGGATTAGGAGACCTAGACCTCCTGTCAGTGTGGACAGTTTTCCATAGCAGTCAGTCAGCTCCTTCTGGTCTTATATCAGCAATATGTTTCGATATTTATTACAGTATGTGATTGTCGCATCTCGCATCCATGCAGTCAACATGTAATTTTTGGAAACATAGGAATAAAGCATCTCTCTTTTGCATGAATTTAAAGCTGCTTCAGATTGTGCTATAATAAAGCATCCCCTATCTGTAATGTACAGCGTGGTTAACCAACAACGGAAACAAGAAAACCTTCTTTTTTTTTTCTCTGCAGATGAGAAAATCAGCTTCAAGAACGTAAAGATCCTGTGCATGTGGACTTGGCTGTACGCTCTGATCTGGGCTCTGTTCCCCATTCTGGGCTGGGGACGGTACGGCCCGGAGCCCTTCGGCCTGTCCTGCTCTCTTGCCTGGGGACAAATGAAACACGAGGGCTTCTCTATGGTCATCGCCATGTTCTCCTTCAACCTAATCATGCCGTGTGTCATCATCATCTGCTGTTACTTTGGCATCGCCATCAAGCTCTATCTGGCCTACCATAAGTCAACGAACAGCAAACGAGTCCTTAATATTGTCAAGCTCCAACGAAGGCTGTTAATGGTGAGTCACTCTTACTGTTGAGAAAGCTCTATTATTATAGTTCAGTCAGAACCACTTTCTTCATGTACCAAGAACCTATTAGCATAAGTAATTAGCATCGAAAAGAAGGCCGGCAACGTCAGCGTCCCTTTGAAAATCTTTCTCCTTCATTTCCTCTTTCCACATGGGCGAGGCTACCCCGATGTTTCCCCTCGTCTTTTGAATTCGCCTTTTTAGGCGACAATCCTCCATTATGAACTAAAGTGCAGTCCACGCCTCTCATTGATCTCCTTCTCCGTTTCAGCTGGTTTCAGTCACGTGATGCTGGCTCTGAACGAAAAAGTGATGCTAGTGCTTTATTTTCCTCTCAACAATTATAATTTTTTAAAATGCGGTATGACATGGAAGCCTCCTTGGACTTACCCTTCCATCCATCTTCCATCCATCTTCCACCCGTCTTTGTCCGCTTATCCGGTATCGGGTCTTGGGGGCAGCAGCGCCAGCAGGGGACCCCAATGTAAATACAGTTAAGAAATTCTTCCCTTATGAGGATAAGTCAGATCATTGGCCGAGGTCATTTTACACCATTTAGGGGATATTTATGAATGAAGACATTGATTTTAGCTAATAAAATACTTAAGTCAGACAACATAAAGATGGGAGATGGGTTGCAAGTGCTAGCAGAGATACAAGGTAGGGTGGGAAAAGCAGTTTAAACAGAGCGCTCTATTTAGAAATCCAATCATAAGTGTACCATCTAACGATTCGTGACTTCAATCAGGTTCTGTTTAAATTAACCACTGTGGATGCAAAGGGGGGTTACACTGCATTTTGGTCATGAGTTGGAGTGAACTTTGGAAGGGATGTTTAGGCGGCTTTCTTTCGACACATCCAGCATTGTTGTTCCGACACCACATCTGCTTAGGATGGAATCAGCTGAGCCGTCAGCTGATGTGCTGGCTGAGGGACTGTCAGCTAGGAGCTGAGATAACAGCCCAGCTGAACTCTGGGCCCTGCCTGAACTTATGCTATGCTCCATGTTTGAGGACTCTCAGTGTAGGTTGCCTTATGACACCAGTTTTCCCTTTGGGGCTTCAAAACTGAATTAATAATGATTATATGGACAGGGGTCTGTTAGGGATGATTAAATTGGCATTGAGAAATAGCATCTTGTTTCAGTTTCTATACTGTCCAGCAGCACAGGTACCGGATATAAAAAAGACTGGTTACTCTTTTTATGTAGCCCAGAGACGTGCAGACACCTGTCAAATGTTGCATAGCCTAACTGGAGGTATTTAATTGTTTGGATAGGATAATACAGGTAGAATGGCAACAGATGTAAGGGTGTCTATCTATTGAAGCTAAAATCCCAAACTAATTAAACAAATGGATAAAACATGCAAACCAAGTCTTTTTTTAATTTTACTTGGGACACACACCTGTAGTGTACATATTGCCAGTTCCATATTGGTAAGTCAAGCCAGCTTTTTAGTTTTTGGGGGCTTTTCCCTTTATTAAAGCGACAGTGGATAGACATGAAAGAGGGAGAGAGATGAGGGGGTGACACGCAGCAAAAGGTCGGATTCTAACCCGGGCCGCTCCAGGACTCAGCCAAGGGGAAGAAAGCTCTTACTGGTGATCCAGAGTCTCCCCCGAGGTTTATAATTTTCACATCTTTTTCCCTTTTTACTGACTCTATCCTCCTGTTCTGTTGCAGGTTGCCGTGCTTGTCAGCTTAGGCTTCATAGTTTCCTGGGCGCCCTACGGAATAGTCAGCCTATGGTCTCTTTTCAGCGACAGTAGCACCATCCCACCTGAAGTCAGCCTCCTGCCGTGCATGTTTGCAAAGGGCTCCACTGCATACAACCCCCTCATCTACTACATCTTTAGCCAGGGCTTCAAAAGAGAGGTAAAGCAGCTGTGCTGGTGTTGCCGCAGATCTAACCCATGCCACATCTCCAACAACATCAATGACAACAAAATGTGTATGGTCGATGTTGATGTTACGTCTAGAGTACAAGCAACGTTCACATTGGAGGAGATTGAGGAGTAAAAGACAGTTATTTGGAGTTGAATGGATTTTTTGGGGGATATGAGAAGACAGACTTTTGTGCAATTAAATGTGGGGGAAAAAATATGTAATCTCATAATGTGTTATCTCACGAATGGTATGACGATAGAAAACACCTGTAGGGAAAAGCTGGCCTTTTACGTGTGTGGATACGATTAATGAGAAGGCATGTTTGCACAATCTGTTAAATGCTGTGAAAGGTCAACCATTTAAGCAATTATTAGAGTTAATTCTATGTTTACAGGTGGCTAAACCCTAAAAGTCTTGTGATCCAGAAATCAAGGCCTTCTCACTGTTGAGTAACAGCCAGATGTGACAGATTTTTATTATTTAAAATCTCGGAAATCATTCAGGCCTCACTTACGATGCATGATCAGTAATGATGCCGAGATACAAGACACATGAAAGATGAAGCACAAAACAAATAAATGGTGCTCAATTATAAAAAGAATTGCACACAGAAGGGAGGCAATGTGAAATAAAAGTCTTAGAGTAACAGTAAGAGTCAGACTCAGAGCTAAACGGTGGGACATGAGGAATAAGGCAAATTGGTATGCAAATTATCCAGTTCAGCAGAGATGCTATATATGGTGGTGAAAGTCCAATGACAGATTGATGGATAAAAAAAAAACACGTCAGACTTTGTCAGTCAGAGTACAGTGGTGACTGTGATAGGGGTCTCCTGTAATGAATCTGAGGGCCGAGTGATAAACTGAGTCCAGGGGTATGAGAGTGGAAGCAGCAACATGTCTATAGCTTATGTCACCATAATCCCTAATAAATAGACAAATACAGTACACAAATCATCTCTCTATCATCTCTTACCTTGGCCTTTGGAATTCAAATATCCTTACATCATCACATACCCTTCACCACACCTAGAGATTGGATTTTAAAAAAAGAAAACGGAGTCAAATATAAATTATTTAAAATTAAATTAAAATGCTTCAGAAGAGGCAGGGATATATACACCAGAAAGGGGGAAATCCCATTCATAACCCCTGGAAAAATCACACTCTGAGCTATATTCACAGACCTTTCTCCCTAGACGACACCGGAGACACCAGGCTGGCATCAGTGTGCAATCAATTTTCAAGTCACCAAGGTGTTAATAGCTTAGATTTCACTGGAAAGTCCCATGATAGTATATAACCATCTGCGACTGCACCAATTTGTCCGTGTTCAAATCACAAGTCAAAAATCACCTTTTTACTGCTGCTTTCAATGTTTGATTTATGTGTGTATTTTAGTGTGTATTTATTTTTTGAAGTGTCTGATAAGTGCTCTATAAACTAAACACATAATTAATTTGTGTTACTATACACGCTTCTGCCTAACAGGGCAGCGTTTGTCTTGTTTATCTCAGGGAATATTCTTTTCTCCTATGTTTACCTGCAATCTAAGAATTCCCTTTACAATAAGCCGTACTGAATGGCTACTCTGATACAAATAGTTTTTGCTCAGTCATGTGTAGCTTTTTTTTCTATTGCATCTTGTAACTAATTTGTTGAACTGTCTAGAATTTGTGAATTTAGAGTTATGAACAATGCATTTCTGTGTGCCTAATTCATTGTTTCCATGTTTAAAAATAAACTGACTGAATACAATAAAGTGGCGGACAATGAATCCCCTTTAATATCAATTCATGACACTTTCAATTTTTTTTTTAAGCGATCGTCCTAATATTAAGAACCCCTGTCATAACATATCCATTACAGCTGCGATGCTGCCCCACCAACTAGTAACATTATTAGCATCAAGATGCTTTATCTAAATTTCAAACAATTGAGATAACATATATGATTAGGGAATGCAATCAGTCTCTGCTAGAACACAATTAAAAATGGAAGTGGGATTTGTTTTTCGACGGAAGGTTATAATTCATGTTAAAAATCCACTATGTGATCATTCTTATCTTGGAAAAAGGGGTCATAACAAGAATAATTTTCTGAATTGAGTCCGGAATACATGTTTATCACAGAAAATAAGGAAAGGCCATTGATATTTAGGTAGTACAAATGTAACTTGTACCATTTTTCTTCTTGTAAAAATTTGAAATGGGTCAATTTGACCCGAATACGATGGAAGGGTTAAGTCAGCGTCTGTTGGTGCTGAGCTGAGGACTGCAAGTTACAAATCCGGTAAATAAAAAAATCAGCGGATGTGACATTAGAAGTGAGCTTACCAGACGGGGTTAGCCTGCTACTGGCTTGAGGCTACATTAGCAGCTGCTAGCATCACACCTGAATCTCACGTCAAGTTGGTGTTGAAAACAAAAAGGAGAATGCACAGAATGAAAATGAAAATATTGCTGGTCCAACAATGCTAAATCTGTGTTATTCTAGGATCATCAAAGTTATTACAATCATCCCGAAGGGGGCATGAATGACTTTACATGTTATGGCAATCATTCTAATAGCACAATTTAACATGATTGTGTAAATATGGAATTAAGTATAGTAAACTGAAGAGGCTGCATTGAAAACTGAGCAGTCTGTGAAAGTAACATACTGTCCTTGTGATGTTTTCACTCAAATGTGTTTCATGGCGTAATAACAATAACTCGCTGAAAACAGAACTTACTGTGCTCGTTATTGCTGCAGTGGTCACAGTCTGACAAGTACACGTGCTCCACCTCCATCAAGCCAATGACTGCAATTTACTGTCAGAACAATGTCAAAATAAATCATCCTCCCGGTTTTCAGTGTAAGCTCTCTACCAATTACATTGGGTTTGAGATACTGTGATTCAGATAAAAGAGTTGACCTTTACCTTACCAGTGTTCAAAAACTATTGAATTTACCAACTTCTTCATTTCCAAAAGTGATTATCTCAGAAAAAAGGTGTTGCAATTCACACTTCACATTTCCAAAGTATGTAATTTATTTAGACCAAAGAGCGCAACATCTGATTTAGAATCACAAGTATAAAAATACTATTTCCAAATAAATTGTGATCACTGTTTGTGATTTTATTTTTGAACTGAAGCAAGAATTAAACATAATGCAAGAGATCAAGACAACAGAAGGCCACTTTCAAGATGATACTATCTAACATAAAACCTTTTGATTTTTGATTTGAATTTCTACCCCTCCATTTCCACCGCCATAGCACTCATAACATCCAGCTACGTAATTGAAAATTAAACACACATTTCACAATAAAAGCATAACATTTCAATTTTATAGTGCTGTGATATGAGGTTTATTATGCTCATCTCAAGCCAATGTTTCATATGGTACTGTATTATGTGACCAGGTTGGCTCAGTTGGTTGAGCGGAAGCATGTATACAGAGGTTTACTCCTCAACACAGCGGCCGCAGGTTCGACCCCCAACCTGCATGTCATCCCCCTTTTCATGTCTTCAGCTGTCCTGTGGAATCAAAGGCCTAAAACGCCCCAAAAATCTATCCTTATTAGCTGAAATGTAACGATGTATTGCTGTTAAAGTGTGGGATAAAGTCTTAATATAGTTTAATTTGTGTAACTTTATAGTATTGACCAAGAGGTATTCTCATTCATATTCTTGAACTCCTGGGATATTTACAGGATATTAATAATGCTGTAACCACTGCAATTCACACGCAGGCATGGTGACATCCCCAATTATCTGACTGAAGAAGTCAAGTGGGAGAGATTTCTTTACTGAATGAACAAAACTAGATAGTGTGGATAAATGTTCACCTTTTCTTCTTTGTGAAGGTACAGGACTGAAAACAGCAAACTGTGAGAACACTATAAATCTTATTTCACATACTAATGTTAATACAACCATGTCTATCCAAAAGGTTTTTAATCATTCTGACTGCTGAACATGCCGTGTTCTCACAGTAAGAAATCTGATTCTATACAGAAGTGTGGGTTCCCACCTGTGGCTTTTGTTGTTGATAAAACATAAATAGACAAGTTGTTCCAGTTGTAAGTAGAGTTCACATGACCTGCCGGATTTTTTCCAAGCTCCTTTCAATGCTGTCAACAACCTCCACAGCAGCTTGTGGGATTCTGGTTCCTGGGCCGAAGATGGCGCACACGCCGCTCTGATACAAGAACTCATAGTCCTGCACACACAAAGAGTTGGAACACAGTTTATGTGAACTGCAGTGAATGACTTTATTCATGTAGTGAAGTTAGAAGTATCGCCAAAACTAGACAATAAAAGAGAAACAAACCAAGATGGATGTCTACTAAATGTCACATAACAGGACGTCAAGAAATGAAGGAGGGGGAATTCTCCCGGTTTGAGATCAGATAATCATTCAAATCAAAAGGTTACCTGTGGTGGGATGACGCCGCCACAGATGACCAGGATATCTGGCCTGTTGAGCTTCCGTAGCTCCTTTAGGAGCTCCGGGACCAGGGTCCTGTGTCCTGCGGCGAGCGTGCTGACCCCGACACAGTGCACGTCTGCATCGACCGCCTGCTGGGCAACCTCAAGGGGAGTCTGCTCAGCCAAGTGCCAGACATGGAAAAATAAAGAAAACACCACTCTGAGTGAGTTGTACAAAACATGAAACAAAAAGCTTTTCAAATTTGTAATTTTAATCTAATTTGTATGACTTTTTTGTATTTTTTGCAGTAACATATTGATGTAAGCTGTACTACTGGAAGCTATTACAGAGAAGACTGATCCATTCTGAAGAACAGAAAAAACAATTGACTGTTTTTTGTAGCATGTAATTAAGTTACAATGAAACACTGCCAATTATTTAGCATGTATATGTATATGTATATATATATATATATATATATATATATATATATATATATATATATATATATATATATATATATATAACCTCTTATATGTATTTGAAAACCAAAGTAATGCATTATGGGGTCAGAGAGTGGGCTACTTTAGCTCAGGTACGCCCCGTCGTGTCTTGCCAACAATTTGAAGTGTTATATGAAGAGGTGAGCCTCCTCATATGTTTTGCCATCTTAGGTCAGAGTATGACATCATCAAATGGGGTTATGTTTTTTGGATGGGGTAAATTAATTACATTAAAAAGGATTTTTTTTTTTTTTACTTTAACAGAGAATAAAAGCAATCAAACTGCTTACAGACCTGTCTTACAGCAATATGTCAACTAGTCATAGCAGGGAACGCACAGGTGCGACTAATAAGATTAACAACGCCTTTATTTCATTTGCAGGAGCCTGTAAGCTCTGAGGGGGTAAGCAAGCCTCGTGAATAACTTTACATCTGAAGTGCACAGCTACCAGAAGACTTACAGCTTTCAGACAGGTTGCTCACGTCACATCCACGTCTTAGAGCTCAGTTGGAGGCTGCGCGGTAACGCTCAGTAGTAAAGCCATCACTCAAAAAAACGCTTCTAATATCCTTCACTGGTCTCTGTCTACGGAATCGCTTTATCCCTTTTCCTATACCGTTTATGGTAATCTCTGCATTAAGCAAGCATGCCCAGTAACAGGACCCTGGTGCTGACACACCGGAATGGAATGCAGCAATCATTAATTAATGTAACTAGACTAGACTAGACTAGACTAGTGTCTGCCAAGTCTAAATGTCAGTTTAGGGCAATTTTGCACTGCCTGGAACTGTAAATATATTAACAGAAAGGGAAATGTGTGTGACTTCATGTAACAGAACCTATATAAGGTGAATGGTTAAGAGTTGTCTTACTCTTATTATGCACCTGCAGCAGTCTGTCAGCCAGTCTGTAAGTAAAATAACTTTTCAGTGCACCTGGCTTCAACAAAGCACCGATTAAAAGCCCTCCTAGCTGTAAGTTTGTACGTTCTTAAATACAAAGAGGTGTTCGGCGGGATACTGTAAGAGAAAGAATCGCAAAACAATTAAATTGAGATAGAGTAAGTTTCGCAAGTTTCTTTAAGCAATGTAGGTTTTAGCATCAAAAGATCATCTTTTGTACGTTTATTCTCAATAAACTAAAGATAAAATATTTAAGTCACTTATATCTTACTCCCTATCTTTGATGATTACTATTTTTTTTGTTCATTTTAGGACACATACAATTACTTTAGATCTGAGTCACTGACCTACACTATTTAAATGAATGTCATAAAGTGTATTTTACTCCATTCTGCCATGGGACACTGACCTGAAACAGCGGTCCGATGTCCACATCAAAGCCCAGGTCAGCAAACCCCGTGGCGATGACTTTGGCTCCCCTGTCGTGACCATCCTGCCCCATCTTTGCCACCAGCAGTCGAGGGTTCCTGCCCTCTTGCTTCTTAAAATCTGCAACTCTGAGATTTGAAAAACCAATTCATCATGATAACAACCTTTATTTATAGAGCATAAGAAGTTTATGTATAAAAACCTATACAAATCAATACAGCGTAAGAGAAAACATTTCAAAACTTGAGTAAAATCAAGAAAAGGGATGGTTCACAGAAATTTCACCCCAGGGTCCTTTGCCCCATCACCTCAAGCCATACACTATGTTGGTTTTTATACACCAAATTGTTTTATATCTGTTTTTTTTTTTTTAAACCAAATGATTTCATGACCCGTTTGTGTTCTCCGCAAAAACGGGATCTCCGCGGACCTGATTTACCTGGGCAGATCATCCCATTTAGTTTTTGGCCTGGCCATAGACAAAACAGAGAAGAAGTCTGCCCAAGGATCTCTATTACCCCCAATTTCCACAGGATGCAGAGCACCTATAAATTAACTCAGTATTACAGGGTCTGTGCATAGAAGGGGCAAGCACATCTGCATATTACCAGCATAAAAATAAAATCGATTGCGTCAAAGGTCCATGAGTACAAGGACAAAGCACATGTCAGCAGCCATTACTTAAAAGGTCGTTGATAACCTTGGGCAGGGCAGTCTCAGTGCTGTGGTACTCCCAGAAACCCACATGAGAGTTGTTATCGTTATATTCCAGTGCAGAGAGAAATTGCTTGGATTTTGATATAAAAGCGAATTGAGAAATTGGTATATAGTTTTGAGGGAAAAAGGCAAGCAGGGGGTTCACAAAAGCAGTTTTAAAATAATCTTGAACACAACCACTAGACGACGAACTGTTAAAAACAGAAAGCAAACAGGGCCCGACTTTTCACTCATATATGCAACTGTTTCTCAAAGTTCAGTAAAGATAAATGGGAAAAAGGACAGGGACATTGGGGGTAATGGAGGCTCGAACCTTCGACCAATCACACTGCGCATAATTAATGTTAAAATGCTAATTCCATTTATGTTCTACCTATTGTGGGCCCCAGCAATCTCCGCATGCTCCCCATACTCGCTTCGGTAGGCACCGCTCACCATCCTGGTACTGGCCTTGTGTTCACCAAACACTTTCTTCATAGCATCAGTTATTTCACCGACCGAACATCTAAGGACAAAAAAAAGGAGAGAGAGCATATTTCTCAATACCTTTTCACTTTATGATGATAAATAATGTAAGGCACCATCACCACCCCACCATCACCACCCCAGAAACAGTTCTGGAATTGCTAACACTAAACCCACCAGACTCCATTTAAAAAAGCAATACTTTAAGCGTGTGTAGAACCAACATATTTTCACATGTATTTCATACTTTTGTTTCGTTTCTGTCGACTTTGAATGAAGTGTCCTTCCCGATGCTAAAATGACGGTTTATTTAGAGTCTGTTGGCTTTTGCAAATGCAATATCGCGGATGTTTTCATGTTTAAAAAAAGGATCTTACTCTTTAACAGAAAGGTCGACCTACTTAAAAATCCTTTCCATAATGTTGTCAGACACTTAATACATCAATCTAGACACAAAGAACTAGGAAAATAACGTTCAAGTTGAAAAGAACTGAAGTTACCCTTTAACACATCTCCACCACATGCTTATTAATGTCTGAGTCACATGGGCGAAATATGTATTACTCTAGTCTTATTTCCCACAATACCACTGTTCTAGTGACTGTAATAAAATAGCAATGATCGAGTAACTTTTGTGTGATTTGCAAGTCAATTGCTAAATCATTTGTACTTATAAGAAAGCATGAAGCATATTAAATTGAGATGGATTCAGGGTCTAATGGAAGTAAAATTGCATGTTATGTTGAAGTGGATGTTGAAGATCATTGTGTGAGTCGTGCTGTTATGTAATCTCAGTCATGTGCCTCTCAGCGAGTGGGCTATGAACAGCATGGGCCCTCTGTCAGATCTTTCTTTTCCTTGATACAGGCCTACTACTATCAGTGTCACAGTCAGTTTATCCACATGTGTCTGGGCCTCATATCCAGGTCAGATAGTACATTTGATATTGTGGGCTATACGAAAATAAGACTTAATTTCACATGTGACCTGCTTTTCATACCAATATCTTCCTCACTAATCACTATTAAACAACTTGGTTTTGGTAAGCACTTTGCTCAAAACTACAGTACAGATTAATAGTGCCTTGCCGATAGATAAAACAGAAATCTGACTTTGGTATTCTGGCAGCAATAAAAAAATACATTTAGGAAGCTTCAATTACAAAATGTAGATTTGGATCTAGCAAATCTAAGAAATCTTTATATATTATTAATCCTATTAATCCTTCAATCTGTTGTTAGAATACACACAGGCCTGAAATACACACACATGCTCAGCACCTATACATGGACTTCGGGAGAGATGTCAGAGTAAGAGGGCTGCAGCTGTCGATTGACAGGCGCCCCGAGCTGTTGGGGGGGTTCAGTGCCTTGCTCAAGAGCACCTTGGCAGTGCCCTGCAGCTACCAGTCCCCCACCATACTTTGGTCCATATTGGTTCGTATTTGTACTTGAACCAGCGACTCTCCGGTTCCCAAGTGAAGTATAGTAAACAAAGTTTCACAAACATTATGGCAACTACATTTAACTTTGATGATAAAGTCGTGCAGACACAAGTGTGGTCATTACACATTACAATTAGAGATTTTTATGACTGTGGGAGTTTTGACCTGGCTCGTGCTGCCTCCACAGCCAGGGCTAAAAGGTTGCCATCCCCAGTCCGGGCGCACTCCTCAATGGCTGCCAGACACTTCTTCGCTGCCTCTGGGTCACGACTCTCCCTCACCTACGACAGAACCAGGGAGCAACGTGCCATAAACATGGGATATCTGCCCTGCTAACAACACAAATTGATATACTTCACTATATACAGTGTAGATTTATGGGTCAACTGGTAAAAATCATAAAGGTGTTTAACCCTTGTAATTTGTTGTGACGCGTGATTCATCTCAGCCCAAAATACTCATAAAACAATGATTATCAACCAATAATGTTTTTCACCTCATAGTTAATGTATTATGTATTCATTTCCATGTACACGCTCTTTTAAAGGTTTCTTCTGGCCCCATGGACCCTTGATCTTAAAATACACCACCACTTAAGAGGTTTGAATTCACATATTTCAAATAATGAAGACAATGGGTAATTATGTTATCTGAGTTTAATAGACGATTATAAGAACAAACCTCCAAAATGATTTGCATGTGTTTTTTTTTTAAACTATTTATAAACTATAGCAAAGTCTGTGGTGTTTTTCATTACCTAAATCTATATGGGTCCAAATTGACCCATGTAGACTTAGGTAATGAAAAAAGTAAGTCAAAGATTAAATAACCTAGTAATTTCAAGTGTGATTTATTGTTCATGTACATTATAAATTCACAATATTAGTATATGAGGTTATATGTATTTAAGGGCAATGGTACAAGTTAAAAACACATTCTTCACTTTATATCTGAATTTTTCTTTTTTTTTAGCCTTGACTAGAACAGTAACTAAAACAAAATCTTGAGATTATGGAGTAGTCTATAACTTGGAAATACACCTTATAAACACGCGTGATGGATTTTGGTACATTTATTGTATTATTTATTTAGAAGTAGAGACTTCAAATCCCAAATATCGATATAAGAATTTTCTGGAGAGAATGTTGATATTTTGTGTATGTGTGTGAGTGTGTTTTATCATTTTAATTCTCAAAGGAACACTAACCTTCTTCAGTTTGTCAATCTGTTTCTGCCGTACAACACTGTTATCTATTGCCAACACCTCCACAGTCTCCTCTTTTCCCAGACGGTACTTGTTCACCCCGACAATGACTTCTGATCCTGAAGAAGATGGAAAAAAGCATGCATGAATGAGCATCAGCAGGGAAAAATACAAGTAACCACCAAAAACACAAATTTTGTGAACTTTTCAGGGTGCTATCCAGTGAAGAATAAGTAACCTGTAGAAAAACAAAAGTGAAGACATAGAAAACAGACATCTTCAGAAAGGAAACTATCTCTAAATATTTGAATTATTGATGTTATTCCCCACTAGTAACTGTGCTAATATCATTTACTCTCTTAGGGATAAATCAAAATATAGGAGCCCTGCATTACGTATTATGCAACCAAAAATGATCTGAGAGCCCAACATGGTCAATCAGAATTCAAGGTCCATCAGAAGTGAAATAAAATGTCAGCAATAAAAATATACAGTGAGGGTGGATCAGAAAGCCAATGAATATCAATGAGAGCAGGCATCAGGGGGATTATGGAGGAAAGCTCCACAGCCTGTGAAGGTTCTGTTCATTCCCTTGCACTTGTTTCTGTCATCATAGGATTTAACAACATGGCAAAATCTTGTGTGAGCTGCTTTCCTATCCATGTTTTGGGGTCTAACAAGGCACGTGTGGGGGTTAAGGGTTCAGTGACCGGATCAGCCTTTAAAAGGCCAGAGCTTTTGTTTCATCATGAATTTAGAAAGCAATCTTATCCGACTCAATGAAAGGCTAACTCCACGCTAAAGCTTTTAAAACAAACAGCGTTGATCTAACCGGATTAAAAATTTAAACTCTAGATCAGAGATCTACAACAGGGGCTCAGGGACCCTTAGAGGGTCCTCAGAGTCAACGCAGGGGAGCTCCAAATTATTGTCAAGTTTTGAAAGTTTAAAAAAAAAAAATTAAAAGTCACACAAAACCGTTTTTACTTGCATTTTTTGAACTATGTTAGGTTCCTATGTGTTTGTGTCATGAATGTGAACATGAACTGCTACGTCCTCTGTCAGCTCTAGCCACTTAAAAAAAAATAAGAGGAGTAATCAGGCCAATCACAACAGCTGGTCAGTCTTACGTCATGTTGCCTGAGCTCATTACTATTTATGTGCTTGCCTAGTTGCGCTGGGTAACTGTACATACACACTGCCGCTGACTTTAGCTTCTTAAGTTACCAGAAGTCATCCATTTTCCAGTGGAACCTTCTCTCAGCTGCAAGGAGCAGCAAATCTGTCGGTGTCACATTTTGGGCGTTTTGAGCGTCAATCAGAAAGTTGAAATTAGGTCAACTTTATGGTAATGAGCTATGAAGTGGTTCAGCAGCACCAATCAGAATATAGTGATCTAATTCAGTTACACCCATTGTCCCAGGTTGAGACGATGATATAAATATTTCATACCAAATCTGGTAAGATATGTGACCATATGAGACGTTTCACTTCATATCAAAACTGAAACCTTGACAATTGATTGGCAGCTCTGGTGATTTAAGAGATAGAGAGCTTTGCTGCTTGAGGCAGTGGAAGAAGCTAAAAAGATTTTTTTTTAAAAAGAGGTTTTAAGGCAAATAACCTTATGATATTTTGATAAGTTACCTGAGTCAATGCGGGCCTGTCTGCGAGCAGCACATTCCTCAATACGAAGTTTGGGAATGCCCTCCGCCACAGCTCTGGCCATGCCTCCCAGCTCTTCAATTTCTTTAATGAACTATACAAAGGAAAACACAGCTTGTAAAAGAGTGACCAAATGATGGTGGATTACCTCTGTAGACATTTCACTTTGTGTATAATGACATTTAGCTCACAAGACAGGAACTAAAGTTGTCATTAACGAAAGTAATTAGCCCATAGCGGTATATTTAAATGGAATTTTGGGAAAAAAGAAAATGGACAGAGTAAAATAATAATAAACTGTTAATTAAAACATGACTGATTACTCTGGAAGGAAGTCGAGGCTGTTGCCCATTGGTCCCCATGACAAACCTTCAAAGCTTTGTTATAGACGTCATCCGTGAGAGACTCCATCATGTGTGAGCCCCCCCAGGGATCTGCTACTTTGGGGATTCCCGACTCCTCCTGGATGATGATCTGAGTGTTCCTTGCGATGCGAGCGCTCTTCACTGTGGGCAAGCCCAGAGCTTCATCGAACGAGTTGGTGTGGAGAGACTGGGTCCCCCCGAACACAGCCGCCATGGCCTCGATCACTGTGCGGACCACGTTGTTGTACGGATCCTTAGAGGAGGGTTCACAGGGGAAAGTTCTAATCACCATTTGCTCATTTGAAATGTGTGAGTTTCTCTGCACATTTTAAAAGGACTTTCAAACTCTGGCTTGTATTTACTTGTTCGGTGAGAGACCAGCCTGAGGTCTGGCAGTGTGTGCGGAGGAGCAGAGACTTGGCGTTCTTAGGCTGAAAGTTCTCTTTAATGAGCGTGGACCACAACCTCCTGCCTGCCCTCAACTTGGCTATTTCCATGTAGAAATTCATCCCAATACCCCAGAAGAAGGACAACCTGACAAAACAAGTGACACGTAGTCCGTTATTAAAATGAAATGAAAATCGAAAATGAGAGCAATTCTGCACAAAATAGAAATCAGAGTCCATTTGTATAAGCAAGCACAACACATCCTGAGATAAAGCCACCGCAATTAGAGTATCTACAATTAGAATTAGAGAGTATTTCAACACAAACAACACTATGTGAAAAGAACTAAATAAGCTTTGTTCATTATGTCTTTTGCAATGTCAGTATCCTAACAACCAGATACAGTCCCAGGCTTCACCCAGTGATGACTTGCCCAATTACTGAAAATAGATAGTCCAGTGCAAGAGGTTTAAATAAATGGTCATATTGACAAAAAACGCAAAAAAACCTAGGTTGTTTTACTACTACTCAACGTAGTTTAGGGTTGAAACATTGTTCGGGGTACAGCAACCTTTCACATTTAATGGCAGACAATGCAAACTAATATAGTCTTCAATAGGAAGACAACCCAAGTATCTTAGTGTCTCATTTGGGTTACTGTACTAAAGCTTAAACAATGAATTGGCAGATATTAACTTAATGCAGATATATTGCATAGGTGTATATGTAATCTAAAATGGACGGCCCTCCAGACAGCACTAACAAGTTTATTTTTTAACTGCAAATGTTCTGCTCAGTGTATATCATGGTCATGTTTCTAAAAAAAAAATTCAAACATGTTATATATATATGCTATCCGTTTATAGAAACAAAATTCAACCGGTCTATATGTATGAATACGATTTTAAAATTCTCAAACAGTCCACTTATAAAATGGGAATTCATCATGTGGAATTTCAACACCTGTTCTTTCACGTTTTACAGCATTTCAAATCAAACAATGCATATTGCTTAAGGGAAGGACAACTGATATAGTATATGCCTAAAGAAAAGATACAAACTTCCAACCTCCACCCTTTTACTTTCCTGTAAAAGCTTTTTGTCTTGCTCCAAAAACCTAATAAGAAAGTACACTGAAAGCCGGCAACAGTGGTATTAAAATGTCCAAAAGCATGACGTCACAGTTACAAAAGGGTTGGACTTAGTGTCTTCATTACGTCAGGTGTGTTTTGGGTTGTACCATGCAATAAGAGTGTCATCTACCATTCCATTTGAAAGCAGACACGTTTGTACCTTGGCACATTGCTATTATGATGGCGGATTTGCCATAATAATTTTATTTTTAAATCTTTTGCATGTGTTTGTGAGCAGCTGTTCTTCCCTGTGTGTGTAGCCTAGGCGTATTTTACTTATGCAATGTTAAAATAACAATGAAATGCTCCACTATTGACTTTAGACCAGGTTTTTGTTGGTCAATGGCGCAATCTCTTTCTGCTGTTTCAAGATAATACACCAAGAATTCACCTAACACACCTACCCGTAAGACCAGCACATCCATGGGCGTAAAGATGCGCGCAGGTGCATTTGCTATTTAAACGACATGGGCGCAGGAAGGCTTGCGGAACAATAAGAGATAATAGCTTTGGATGGAAACCATTCCATTTCACACAATAGAGTGACATCTCTATTGATTCAGAGTGGCTGTCTATCAGGCCTGTCTATTAAGCCATTATGTGGAAAAGGTTAGGCTGGACTGGACCATCAGGATGTGGTGATTGCATCCGCACATGCCTCTGCTATTTTCCAAGTAATGGCATGAAGAGGAGATAATGGGAGTACGCAAGGAACATAAGGAACAGGAATTGGACAGAGGGTAGGGTTGCTGAAGTGGAGCAGCTGTGTAATTGACTGAAAAGAACCATCTTCTGTCTACAGCAGCATTAAAGATCATTTAGTTCACAATGAACAGAAACAATAGAGTCAATGGAGCCCGAGAGAATTACATAAAAAAGAAGCATTATGGATAACAGCAAGAATGTATTACAATAAGTTCAGTCCCTTTACAAACAAGTAGATAGCTAAAATGTTGGCTATAACATCTATATGTCTAATCTAATTGTATATATTTGTATAAATTACTATTTAAATGGTTTGATTTGACTAGCAGCCTTTCCATCTGGTGGTTCAACAAATAAAGAAGGTATTGGTTTGATCAAATCTGGCTTTAGTTAATATGCATTAGTCAAACATGCACAGTGGCATCGGAATATTAAGGACCAACATCATGGATGACAGAAATTGTGTAGTACCAGTATCAGTAGTAGCGTATACGTACTTGAGAATTCTGTTGTGAACAAGGCATTTCAGTTAGCGAGTGAGTGAAACTGAACTGGGTAGTTATTGATTGACAGCACAAACTCCAGCTTAAAAGGGAATATGTGTGAAGGTAAAGTGGCTTCTTTCAAATTCAGCGACATCATCTACTAACACTGGTGGTGCAAAGAGTTAAGTCACACCTTAGAATCAAGCGTCAGGGTTGATAGCTTGTATCCCTCGAGTCTTGGCTTGCTTTCCAGTATTAAGTTGGCCGCAGTTTTAAGCCAAATTACCCCCACTGGGATTGGTTTACCCTTGTGTTGTCTTCCCATCAAAATGAAAATCAACACTTTTGTTGACACTTTTTATCAACTTATTTTTATCAACTTCTTCTTACAAATTTTTACACTTTTGACGCTTTGGTGTTAGTTATTTTTGGAATTTATGGTCAATTAAGCTCATTTTTAAAAACGTTTACCTATTGTTTGAGTTAGAAAAGCTGTAATTAGGAATTATTTAGACTAAAATTATAGGAAAGTATGTTGATGGATAATCACAGACTGGAATATGTCAATTTTACTCAATATAAAACCAATTAATGAAAGCAGGGATTTGCACTTGCCAGAGAGCGTTGTGTGGAATCAATCATGTTATTTTTGGTAATTAAAAAGAACATTGATATAGGAAAACGGGTCAATTTGACCCGAGGACAACATGAGGGTTAAATATTTATCCTCATGTCATCTATTGATCTATATATTTGGAACTCAAAACCAATTATCAGACTTTATAGTTTAACTTAAGACATTACCTAATGAATCAACAGCATATATCTCATTTTACGGTATCTCTTATATCCAGCCGGGTTGCGTTAGTAACATGGGCTTTAAGCAATTATTTGAGCAGAGGCATGGATTAAAAAGAATGTAATAAAAAGAAAGGTAGTGAGAGAGGCTATTATTTCTGACCTGTATGTTTAAAGTAATAAACTGCAGTGATTAAAAAATGTCTCATATCAACAAACGTTACTTTTAATGTTTTTAGAAGGTATGTCTGACCGGATTTGAGTTTTGGGTTGGGCCACATGTTGTAGAGGAAGTATGGAAAGTGGATACTGTGATAGTGTTATGAGATGTGATAGATATAACAAAAATGTCAACAAAAGTACAAAACTTGTTGTTCAGACTTGGCATTCATTCTACATTTAAAGCCTTAGTACGTAACTTTTTGATATTAATGGACATATGTTATATTCAAGCCGAGCTAATAAGCTATTAAGCTCCACAAAACTTTCTCTGTATTTCTCAGAATGACTATGTTCAGAAGATTTGATTATGCAGTATAGCTTTAATCAAATGTTTTTTTCAAATATTTAAGTATTGGACTCTCATTTCTGTGTTTTGGGAACATTATCTAAATATACCTTAATAACAATACTAAAGGAACGAAGGTTCACACAATATTTGTCATCTTCAAAACTATTCTGAGGGTTATTTTCTTAAGGCTTGATAAAACTATTAATATTGCAAGCTTTTGTGATGCATTAAAAGTTTCTATAATCAAATCATATTTGAAAAAAAATACATTATCCAGCCATAGCAGTGAGCAACAGATATGTAAATCAAAACTGGTCTCATCCACATTTATTAAGATCTTAATATTTAGTACCTCGGGGCAAACTCATCGATGGTTAAGCCTGCTTTCAGACCAGTGCGGCAGTATTCCAGGCCGTTAGCGATGGTGTACGCTACTTCCAGGATGGCATCAGCCCCAGCTTCCTGAAGATGGTAGCCACTGATGGATATGGAGTTGAACTTGGGCATGTGCTGGAAACATGGAGAGTCATTAGAATCAGTGAAACTCTCAATATGAGTAGTATAACATTACCAATATCCGTGTTTTCCTTGGGTTTTTTAAAGACAAACCAATATTTGGCAGAGGGGTTTAAGGGTCTTTCCCATTTGATTGATGATTGTCAATAAAAGAAGGCATGCAATTTGACATACATTTTGACCATTATTATCACCATATCTTGTCTGAAATGTTGTGAAAGCTAGAGCAGATAATAAAGCTTAAAGAGAAAACTTTTCCAAGAAGTCCAACTACAAGCATTGGATCTGAGAAAAGTCTTTTAAGTGGTTTGATGCTTTTTATCAATGTTTCTGGCAGTGTTTTGCCGCATTTCACATTCATTTTACTGCCAAAAACAGCTTGTGTGCTGTCCCTAAAAACATACTGTATAATTGTATGAGGAAGACCCTGAACATGGTATAAAGTTAGCACTATACAAGCAGATTACATATTAAGTAACACTAAAGTGGGACCTACCTTGGAGGTATAAGCAAAAATGTCTGCGATGGCGTGCATGGAAGGCTCCGGGGGAAAAATGTAGGTGTTGCGTACCATAAACTCCTTCAAGATATCATTTTGAATGGTGCCAGTTAGTTTGGCTTTAGACACGCCCTGCTCCTCCCCGGTCACTATAAACATCGCCAACACAGGGATCACTGCTCCATTCATAGTCATTGAAACGGACATCTTCTCCAGTGGGATTCCATCGAAGAGCATCTTCATGTCTTCAACTGTGTCTATGGCAACTCCAGCCATGCCGACATCTCCGTGGACTCGGGGGTTGTCGGAGTCATACCCGCGGTGCGTCGGCAGGTCAAAAGCCACGGACAGACCTTGCTGTCCAGCTGACATGAAAGAGCAAAAGAGACAGTGGATTAGGGCCTATGAAGAAAGTGGAGATACGTAACGGGAAGGGTCATAAATTGGAGCAGCTAGCAAAATTTATTTCACACCCAACACCAAGACTTCAACTTGAAATCCACTATTTATTCTGTCAATATGCTCAACTATTTTTGGCTTGAACCAACCAGAATAAAAGCTATAGGTGACCTTCAAGAAGGTTACAACTCTTCATGTAGTTTCTCACCTTACTCATAAGTACATAAATTGTATGACACAAATGTGACCTTACAATTTCAGTGTCATCCTATTTTTATCAATATTTATTTAGTCTTTCCATCTTCTGTAATTTAGTTTTCTAATTATTCAGAGCAATTCAACCTGAAGGCTCCAGTATAATAATGCATTTCCCAGACAATGTAGAGTGCAATATATTCTCTCTCAAATTTGCACTACTACAAAGTCTTCTTGGTTATGTGTATTCATATAACAGAATATATAGCTAAACTGTCAAGTCCTAGGGAGATGTAACAGCCAAAAGCCAGTGACTTTTAGTAGGGTTCAAATGTGTTCCAGTAACATGATGTCTAAAATTGTGTGAACAAAACACTAAATCTGCCAAGATGGGATAAGGAAATGTTAATGGACCATAGAAGTGGTGCAGAAGTTAGTGAGAGTAAGGACTCCACCCTGGGCAAAATATACCTTTAATGTTATCTCTGTAGAACTTGTTGCTCTCCTCCACAGTGCTAAAGCCAGCGTACTGCCTGATAGTCCAAGGTCTGTACGTGTACATGGTAGGATAGGGCCCCCTAGTGTAGGGAAATACTCCTGGCAACTCATCTGGCCTGTCAACTGAGTCTACTTTGGTGTACACAGGCTTGATGTTAAGTCCCTCAGGCGTGCGCCAGATCAGATCTTCTGGGTTCTTCCCCTTCAGCTGTTTCTTAGCCAGACTGGCCCATTCTGGATGCAACTCATCCTGGTCCTTGCATGGTGAGGAAGTGTGGATCAGAGAGCGGTGTGTGTGTGCTGAGGAGAAAGAAGCTCTAACCAGGCGCCGGGCAGCCATTGCTGCACATGCCCTCTGTGCAGTCAGCATGCTTAATGTTGACTCAATCCGACGAACATGAATCCCCTGCGGTAGACAATTAGGAACAAATAAAGGTGAAAATACTTGTGATGGTTAAATGTGAGCATGGTTAGGAGCGAGTTAGTGATGCCAGTACATATGGATAAAACACCAGTGAATTATATTCCATCTTCTATGGAGATGTTTTGTGTAAATGTGACTCAGCTAAGTGGCAAAAAAGTGCATAAAATATTACAATTTTGGAGTTATTAAGAAGACAATCGCTTTTTAAGCTTTCATATCATACACCAAGCCCCATCCTCTTACAGTGAGACATTTAAGTCTTGTTTTCCTGCTTTCTAATGCTGACACCCTTTGCAGTTTACTTTGTTTTGTATGCCAACCAGTTGCATATAAAATGAGTTGCGGTTGTAAAAAATAACAATTCAACATTTTGAGAGACAAAAAACAAGTTAAGCTAATGATAATATTATGCTCAATGGCTCAATGATGGTTAGCTATCTATAACGTTAACGTAAAGCTGACACGCTCCACTCCCTCTGTATGTTATATTGAAAATAATAAGTGCAGGTCGGTGCATCCTAACAAGCAGCTAGCTAGGCTAGCATGTAATATGGACACTGGACAGATGACATTGTTGTAACATTTGACAGCAACAACGTTAACATTAGCTAGTTTAGCATTGTCAACTAAACTAGCCAAATATAAAGATCTTTTGAAAAGTCATAAGATGACTAAATCTATATGGACGACTACGGAAGCGTGCAAGTTAATGTTGACACAACGCTAAGTAAGCTAACGCTACTTTAGCTACAGCTGCGCTGCTGAGCACTGCTAGCTAAGTAGCTAGATAGCTAACTGTGGGTGCTAGCTTGAACTGTTAGCATTCGTTTAAGAAACCAAATGGATATCCGCTTACATTGGACATTTTTTAGACACGCAACTTCATTTTATAGCGCACATTTGACATACTTTAAGATAATTTCCTGACCTTGGCGTCTGTTGTGCTCTTTCAGATTGGTGAAAGGCGTGTGTTCGTCTGCCAATGAAATTTCATAACATTGCCAGTCAGCCAATAGCGTGCTACCGTCAATCGGTCAACTTTGACCTAGGACCCTGGAAGTAAATATTACATTCAAAATTGTTGTATTTAGTGGACATAAGCAATGTCAGCAATTGTTGTTACAATCCAATTTAATATTCCAATAATGTGTTATTTAATATTACACAATATAAGTAAAGTTTGTTCGGCCCATTAATTTTGTAGGATGGATATTAGTCACAGTATGCTTTTTTAACGCAGCCATAGTGCATTTACATGAAATCTGCCACTAGGAGGTGATATTGCTGGAGAAACCCCAGCCATACATTCTGTCAATTTCAATTATACTATCAATCATGCTGTATTCTTGTAATTATTACTTATAGCTAATCACTCACTCACAAATCTCACATTGGACTCAGACTTCTTAACACAATACAGGCCATTTTTATTCAAGAGTTGGTCGATAAACTTTCATAGTAGTAATGGCTCTCATTGAGTTCTGTACAGTATTGGATTGGGTTAGATTTGATTGGGTACACTTGCAGTACATATTTATGAGGGATATAAAATATACTACACATAGCAACATCATTCAGAGCATTCAGCAGGACAAGCCTTTATCAAAGTGGCAGACAGTGGTGTATAATGCCCAGTTAAGATAGAGAGCAGAAAAGATGTACTTTCAACATATGTACCCGTCCTCTGCCGTTGAAACTGTAAGGCATTATATGTTTTGATTGCAATGTTGTATGTCTTGTTATCTTGATGAATGATTTCCTCATGGTTCAACAAAATGAACAACTTTCAATGCAGTCAAACAAAATAGCATCTCTAAATAACAAACAGAAACCACCTGTGGTGTGAGTGAAAAAGTTTTGCATGATGTGAAATCTTTCTTGCAGGATCCATTATGACAAGATGGCAACAAAGCAGCAGTGGGTACATTTAAATATTGAACTAAAGAAGACTGTAGAAATCAGAGATGAGTAGGTGGATGGTGGGAGGCAGCAGCCAAGTATGGTCTCCCTGTAGAAACAGGTTGTGACAACCTCAGCCTCATCAGGCTTCACCCTTCGTATTTAACGTCAGGCATCACTCCAGCTTGAGCAGTTCCACGTCAAATATAAGTGTGGCGTTCGGGGGGATGACCCCAGGGTGGCCTGTCACTCCATAAGCCATATCTGGTGTGCAGGTGATTTTTGCTCTCTGGCCCAGGCTCATCTGAAGCAAAGGAGAAAAAGGAAACACGACTGAGTTTGCTGCTGATGCTCTTTTTTTTTTATGCCGTTTTAAAAGCCCTACACAACACTGGTTTCTGTTCATTTCAGTATAAAAGAGTATACAATATTTGTCCGGGTTAGCTCAGTTGGTAGAGCGAGCGCACATTCAGTATATATTATATAGGTTTACTCCTCTGTCTCGGAAAATAAAGACCTTAATATGTCCCTAAAAAAAGACAAAAAAACATTTGAGAGAAGGAATGCATCATAGCTAATGCTGTCCTTTTTTTGTTTTATTAATGACAATGCAATTTCATGCACCGTTTTTTGTTTGGGTGACATCAGGGAAAATACAACATTCAAGGTCTGGAACTTGATAGCCAAACATTTACACATTCTTGTTGCTAGACATTTAAATCCCAACGATGAACAATAAGGAAAACACAGACATTGCCAAAAAAAGGATAAAGTCTGGTAGTTTCTTACAATACAGCGATTCCCATGTCATACCACTATGTAGGCATCAAATGTGTCGTTCACGTATCATTACAGAACACTACAAGTGTGACAGGAATAAGAGCAGTAACCAACTGCTTGATATGATCCAATCAAAAATATAGAATAACAGTAGTAATCAGCCATTTAATTCAATCTCTCTTACCTGTGCTACTCCTTCCTCCCAGCCCCTAATGACCTCACTCCGTCCAATCTTAAACTTAAAGGGCTTGTTCCTGTCTCGGGAGGAGTCAAACTTCTTCCCATTCTGCAGCATACCTGCCACAGAGAAACGACATTAACAACATTCAGAGAGTAGTGGAGAATCTGGTTAAGAAGCTACCCATAATCATCTAATATACAAAAATAAAGACAAAGCACACACTTGTTTATACTTACTTACTTAATTACTAGTTTTTTCACATCTCTTTAGCTATATTCTAGTAATAGTACTGTACCTAATCTTAATTCATTTTCGTCACTTATCACAGTGTGATGCCAGATCAATGCTCATGCAGCAGTCCTCATGTAGCTAATGTTTAGTAAGAGGCATTTTAAGATTAAAGGAATAAAGTCATTCTGGCTCCAGTCTGAAGAATGAGGACTCTTATCAGGATCTTGGGTCTGTTTCAATTACGTAAATGTACAAAGGGAATGTGAATGAGGAAGCACTGGCCTGGTTTAGTGGATTATTTTTAACGTTAACTAGGCCGTGTTTAGCCTGTATCTAGACCACGGGGAGGAGAGGGTAACAAAGGCGGAGCGGTGCAGGACTGTGCTCCTTTAGAACACTGACTGACCTTTCAGACATGATAATAACACTGGGGCCATTGAACACTACTAAAGGCACTGGCCTCACTTCATCCGTCAGTTTAACAAGCCCTCTGTGACTCCCCCTTGCCACTACCACTTAAGGGAATCCAAGCTGCCATTTAAAGCGACGTCGAGTTACTCTGATAACTCAAGTGAACTTTCTAACACTCTGCGACGTCCAAGAGAGCAAGTCAACAAGACAGTTTATTATTTTCTGTGCACGAACGTATGAGGAACAAGTGATATCTAACTTTAGGCGATAAAATGACATATGCTATGATTGAAGATTGTATCCCTTTCGCCCAACCCTCATATGAATGGTTAACTTTTTTAAACTAGTTTTACAGTGAGTCAAAGTAGCTTCAAGCTAAAACTTTCCACAATTTCCACTTGCATTTTTGGAGGTTGCCCTGTAATTGTCCTTCGATTTATCTTCCTCTGTCGTAATTCAAAAAGTGTAAATACTTGGCATTTAAAGTTGTGTGCTCACTGAAGTCATCTAGTCATATGAATGTTGATACTGTACTGCTTCTCCCATTTCATTCCCCCTAAACTTAGTATGTCCAACATTGGATTGGGCTCGGTCCAGCC
This sequence comes from Etheostoma cragini, assembly GCF_013103735.1. Lineage (NCBI taxonomy): Eukaryota > Metazoa > Chordata > Actinopteri > Perciformes > Percidae > Etheostoma > Etheostoma cragini. Next base: position 20,680,733 of record NC_048424.1, read on the forward strand.
GTGGAGTGATAGAGTGCACACACGAAGGCGAGTACCACCTGCTGCAGGGCATTCAAGTAGCAGCGAGGTAAAACCTTCATGCGTCAACTGCAGAATCGTGGATTCAGTTTCTGGCAGCAGTTGCTGCAACTTGCAAGGAAACACAGATAGGCAATGTTCACAGGTGGGAAGCCGGTGAGGGATCATATCCTGAGTGTTGCACTTATTAGTCCTACTGGTTGGTTGAGGCTGCTGTTGTAAAAGCCTACCCCAGAAAACATAACACCCTATTGTAAAGGCTCCTCCATGATACGCTACAAAAAAAGCAAATAAAAACTTCAAATGTACTGGAGACAGCATCAGCCAGCAAAGGGGTTACCAGCAACAGGGACTGTGGTACACACTGGCAACCGGCTAAAACCAGATTGAGAAAGGGAAAAATAACAATGAAGAAAACACCACAAACTCTTTATTTCCTGTGGAAGCAAATTAATCGCAGTATTGCTCTAAAAAGAGATGGCAATTTAAATATTTCACTGAGTTATAGCATGGTGATGCATTGTGTAATATTCTATTCTACTTTCAATTTTTCCACAATATACATAAAGACAGCAAGGCTAAACAGGTGCATAGACATTTCACTCATGGCTGCCTGTCACACCGGATCTTGCAGGGAAGCTAAAACATCCAAAACTGCTTCTACACCGCCCTTGTATCAGTGCTCCGTTATCACTCTTTGAACAGATAAGCATTGGTGGGGCAAAAATAACGCAGTCCACTTCCGAGGCGGACTCACAGAATCTCTACTCAAAAAAAAAAGGCTTGCACTTGGTAATGCTCTGGCTAGATCTGAAAAAAAAAAAAAGCTGTGGCCCACAGGGGTGGGGTTATTTTTACTCAGTTTCCTGTATCTGGTCTCACTCTCGTCTAGGACGGTGGCCAGCACAACAACAACCCCCGCTTGGCCCAAGTGTGGATGAAATGAGATGCATGTAAAGCTATCCGTCTACGACAAACTTATATGTGTTGCCGCGTTTCACAGCTGCAAGCACGCACGTCTCAATTGTGAGAAGCTGGGAGTAGGTGGGATGCATTACTAGGAGTTATTTTTCAGAAAAAAAAAAACAAAAAATAGCAAATTTACTGCTGCACCACAGATAGCCTGAAAATGATCCTCAGCAGTGACTTAAAGGTTGTTCTAATCCTGCCATTAAAGATGCCAAACAAGAGTCCATCCTGGACAAGACATAGGGTGTCAAGGTTTGTCAGTGGACCAGTTTGCTGGATAATTATCCATCCTAATGTGCTATAACACTGCAGTAATGTTTCTCCTCAAATCCCTCTCCCATCTTTTCTGTCAGGGCACTGCAAGGAGATCTTGTGCCTAGTCTCTCAAAACACAAGCTGTTAGAAGTAAAACTCTTTTCTTGCTTTCTTTACCTCTACAATGTCTGGATTGAACACTTCCCACATTCAATCACAACATTCTCCTTGAAAGGCGAGTTTGGCATCTCCTGACATACAACCCCGTGTTTCAGTCTCTATCTATTTCTGTGTCCCACACCGAGGCAAGGGGCCATGAGGACTCTGCTTCAGCACGTTTCGCGGTGAAGTGTGGAGCTCAAACATGGTAAGGAATGACGTTCACATTTAGGCATGACATCATCTCTGATAAGCCTGTTGCTCCCAAAGCTCATGCGTCTTGTCAGTGGAGACAAGGCCATTTATCATCATAGCCTAGTGCTATACTTCATTGATCACTGAAACCCACAGGCTGCTCCAGTGAGAGCCTGACAGAGAAATGAGCTTGTTATTGCAGAATTGCTGGCTCAGCTTGGGGCACAAACAGGGGACGGAAGCCTCTGAGGCCACAACAGCTCTTCATACATATGATCTGCCCTCGAATCTGGCACTGTACCATTTTCTGACAGTCCTATACATTTACACACCAGACTGCTTGTCTTTGCAACCCTGCTCTGAGGTGTGCTGCTGACAGAGCTGCTCTGTGCACAGACTGGCAGCCAGGCATGAAGGAAAACAAGAATGTGTGTGAAAGAGTGAGCAGTTTTTCTAATTATTTTTGTCCAAGCAAGACCCCAACCACAACTCTCTCCAGAGTCAAAAGAAGGGGGGGGGGGGGGGGGGGG